>NC_135168.1:36076869-36376869 GCF_041146795.1 Maylandia zebra | reverse complement strand
CCGCTATGAGCCTGGTCAAAACCATCATCATCATCATCATCATCATCATCATCGCCAGAGCCCATCTACCAATCACAGGCCGTATGTCTGAGATAGGAAAAAACGCAGCAGCCTGGAGTTGAAAAGGGCATAAAAGAGGATCACTGGTACACAAACATCGTCCAGTGCAACAGGATTTCAAGGTAGGGTGAAAAGTGGTCATTTTAAAGAAGCCTCTTCCTGTCCGAGATGGATGAGCTGCAAATATGAGATTACATTTCCAGGTGTGGCTTAGCAAGATGATTAAAATAATCTAACAATGCCCCACGACCATGCTGGAAAACTTAATATCATCTGCTCGGGGGGCATGTTTAATGGAGCGTGCTAAGTGATATTCTCCGTGGATCTGTGCTGTCAATTTGAATTGGGTTCTGGTTTGAGTCACTCAAGTCCACTGACTCAATTAAACCCACCCACCCCTACTCCTGTGGACGCTGAAGTGTCTAGGTTTTATTCATGACTGTGGAGCAGCTGAGGAGGGTGCAATGCAACTCAAGTCCATCTTCAACTCTCACTACACCCCCCCCCCCCCCCCCCCCCCCCCACACACACACACACGACCTAGAGTTCGCACGGCACGGCAGGGCGCAAACTACACGCGCATGCGCAGCGTGGGATCTCTTCCATCATCTACTTCCCTCTCATCCTTTTCTTTTTCCAACCCTCTTTCTCTCTCGCTCTCGCTCTCTCTCTTTCTGTCTGTGCCGCACTACTCTTTCTCTCTCCCGAAAGCATTTTGTGAGTGTATTTTTAGTATGGTTAACCCCCAGTGGAGAAGCGTAGTGTTAACACCCCATTGGCAGTCCTATAAGTGCCATGCTGTACACTTTGAGGATCTGGTGGATACGCCCTGTTACATTTGCGCACTTTGAAAGACCCCCTGGAAACCTGATACAAATGAAACATAAGGTACCAGATCTCGCCCCCAAGATGTTTCAGCACTTAGAATGTGAACCTCGTGCTTCCATGTACATGACTGTTTGTTTTTTGTTTTTGGGTGTGTGTTGAGGGGTTAAATGGTGGAGAGTGTGTGTGTGTGTGTGTGGGTGGGGGGGGGGGGGGGGGGGGGGTATATCGAGGAAGCGTGCAAAGCGAGTGTGTTGAAATGAAACAGAGCGGAAAGGTCCTGCTGCTGCTGTGTGAGGAAGCGAACCAGCTGTCTGAATAATGTGTAATGGAGAGATAGGATGTTTTCAGCACCCCGCCTGACACATCTATATCTGAGTGCGTGCTTTTATATATGTATGTAAACCTTAAACTTAGACTCCTTGCGAGGCCTAAAGAGTGACGCTGCATGAAATCGTATATGCAGGCCCTGCGCAAACAAGCAAACAAGAAGGGGCCCGTGTATAAAGCTACAGCTGTTCTTTAGCTGTATCCATGCTTCCCTTTTGGAAACTGTACAATTAAACATTCATACAAAGCGAGCCAAACCTATAAATAGCTTGTTAAGAACAGAGAGGAGATTGTTGATAGGCTAACGGCAGCAACAATTTCAGTCACTTAAGGACACACGTGGAAAAAAAAAAAGCAAAGCGATAGCAGGATGGGCTCTGAGCTTCCACTGGAGTTTCAGGTTTCTATTCATACATGCGAACAAACCGAGCAGCACAACTGTGGGGAGGACTCGCGTGTGACTAGATATGTCAGCAAGCCCAATTAGAGCAGGGGAACACCGGCGCGAGGTCTGTAATCAGTGCAGTGCGCATGGTCCACCAGCCCAAGGTGGACTCTTGAACAGGCCATTTAGTCCTGGCCTGTTGTTTGAGATCAGTGGACTGTGCCATTATTTATTTATTTGTCTTTGCCAAGCAGATAATCAAATTATTCTCTGGGATCCTCAACTTCTTGCCAAAATGGCTTTGGGCTGCTGTAAAACGGGTATGTTATGTAATGTATTTGAAATTGTAATTAAAGCCTTGTTATCCCCAACACTGACCTAATCCCGCTGCCTCATTAGCATGCTCCATTAGCATTTTGTTGTGATCGCAAGGTTTACTGTGTTTTTTCGCTCGGGCTCAGAGGGCGTCCTTCGCTTTACTTTGAGCCGCGGAGCTGCTGGGTATAATTGCCTGGGTGCACGCTGCTTTCTCCTCCAGACCTTTAAGTTCAAAAACAGCAGAGTATCAGATGCACCGCGTGCGTTGCTCTCTGATATGTAGTCAGCCTCTGCAGGACATCTCGATGTTCTATTCTGCACTTTTTTTTAATTTTTAGTAGGGAAAAAAAATCACGAGATCCGGTCAATCAAAGCAAAATAGGCTCCTTTGTCCACGCATCTGTTGCACAGCTGCCTCTCATGCCATAAACTCTGTAGGGTTTCAGGATCTTTACTGCTCAGTCTGTCCTGTGGCTGAGGAGGTGGGTCGATTACTGCTCATGTGTTTCTATGCCACACAATATTGGCTACTATACAGCTTTTACAAGTTTATTTACAGAGAGACACGACAAACTAGTAATGACTGCCAACATTTACTAACAAGAGACTATTATTTGTCATCCAAGAAAAAAGTGGGAGCAAATCATGAGAATATCTCTGCATATCATCTTTTCCTTTCCAAGAAGAAGGATGTACTAGTTTTTTTGAAAAGTTTCTTATTCTGGCTGATTAATGACGGGGGAACTAAACCCTGCTCCTCCAGTGCTTAGATGAAAAGGCACCTTGAAGAATATTGGTGCGCAAAACATAAAATGCAACTCATTTATGAAAACAGATAGTAGGAGACAAACAGCACCAGTCACTGGAAATGACAGTGGCTTCTCAGTGGCCATTAGAAACTGCAGGCTACAAGATAAAAGGGACAGCTGAAAGATAATGCTACTATTGCCAATGAGGAGAAGGGACACAAAGGTAGCCATGATAAATGTTAGCTTTACCTTCTCTCTGCTGTCTGAACATTTCAAATGTAGCCCACAAAGGATGAGGAGGAGGGTTGTGTGTGGCATGAACTGTGTGCAAAGCAACAAAGAAACCATACAACGGCGTCTCTCACCTTGGCTGCTCATCGACACCTGATATAAGGAGGGATGTGATTTATCAGGGATGGAGAAACCAGCAAGGTTACAGCCAAATGGAGGGGAGAGTGTGTGCCATTATTTATGAAGAGATATGAAGGCAGGCAGGCAGGCATGCAAGGCTGTGGAAACTCTGTCACAGTGAGGCTGGAGGTCCACTTCAGATAGCAGTTTGATTGTCATACAAGAGGGAGGGGGTGTCACAGGCCACACAGTGCATTACATAATTTTAGTTATGAGTGAAGGCAGGAAAGAAAGCTCACTGAGAGAGAAGTTGTTTTGCCTTGCTTGATAAATTCAGCTGGTAAAGAATTCACACGGGTTCTTTTATTTTGAATAGTTAGCATCAATATAAGGAATAACTTCCTGCAATCCTCTGTGCGTCTCACCTGGGTTCCGTAGCTTTTTGTTCCTGTACACGGACAGGATGACGAGGACGTTTCCCAGGATGTCTACCACGATGGTGAAGATCAGCACGCTGGCCAGCGCAGTGGACACTCCAGCCGAGGTAGCGCTCAGCCCGCAGTCGCTCTCATTCCGCAAACAGCTCGAACCGTTCACATCCTTCTCCTCTACATCCATCTCCTCCACCACCTCCTCAGGATGCAGCTGCCATGGTGGGCTTACAAGTGTTCAGATGAAAATTTGAAATTAAGAAGAAGAAGAAGAAGCACAAACCAAAAAGGCAAAATGACTTCACGGGAGGGAGTCTTGAACTTATTTGCGCATGAAACCACACTCCTCTGACTGTGGAATACTAGGAGGCTCAGAGGACGCGAGTCCTGACATGATCTTTAGAATAGTCACACGCTTTGCCCATCCTAGGGGAAGTATGAGGTGAGAAAGGTTGGGAAAGCTCGAGTTTCACGGCGGCTCTGAGTGCGGTCAGTCACACAGGCTCCTGCTGCGCGCCGCTCCAATCTGACAGGGTAGCTCTTCCAGGAGGCATGTGAGCGCTGTCCTGTGCGTAATGGAAATCCGAGGATGCAAAAGCGTGCGCGCACAGAGCAACACCGGAGTCTGATGGCTCTGAGAGCACTGTGAGCAACACAACCTGCGTTCAACTTAAATACTGAAGCTCACCACTTAAAAAAAATAAAAATAAAAAAGCTGCCAGAATAAAGACTGGGGTCTGTTTCAAAATCTATAAATATACTCTGCCTCCTTAACCGCTGTGGTGTGCCATTCTTGCTGAATAACAACTCGTGTGATCCAAATGGAGACGCGGGCTGTGGAGAATCGTGGCCAGGGAAGTGCTGCTTATTTTCTAATCTGAAAACACGAGGAACTGTGACTAGCATATTCATCGTGGAGCCAATGTGACACATGATTTGTAAGAGCCTTTATTTTGAGAGCATCCAGAGGATCGAGAGAACATCCATGTGCATGGAAATGGCGCCTTCATGTGTCCAGAAGACATTCTTACAGTCAGATGCATACAGAGAAACAGAAGCTAATGATTTCATTATATATATATATATATATATATATATATATATATATATATATATATATATGTATATGCATGCAGCCCTTAGTTGCCCAAATCGATTTGTGACATCCATTTGTGCATTGACGTAGCCTACCTATGTTATAGTCTAAGAGCTCTATAGAATGTTCTGAAGAGTATCATAAAAGTGGAATGAATATATATAATGTATACAAAGTCTCACATTTGGTCACATTTCCCCTGCAGTGCACTTGAATTTGTGTCCCTTTAGATGTGGAGAGAACGGGTGCAGTTTGCGATCAGTGTGTCTGTACGCATGAGGTGATCACAGGATGCCAGAGGGTGCAGAGTGGAGGTTTGAGCAGCTGAGGCTGAGCTCTGTCCTGACCATACGCTGACCACACAATGGCAACTCTTCTTGTTTTTTCCAGCTAAGGAAATATACATGATGTCATGTTTTTCATATTTGCATTGTATTATTTTGCTTTTAAACCTGTGTTATTGTTTACGCTGATGCATTTTACTGCCTAACTAAGCACTGGAAGCCCCCTTACAAATTCTGTCACCGCTATTGGTCCTCTACAAAACCAGTAGCAGAGGCATTTAGTTCATGCACACACAGAGACCTGCAGCACCAAATGTTTTTATCACAGAACAGTCTGTCCCACCTCAAGATTATAATTAAACTAATCAGTAGCTTTTGGCTGTGGAGCTCCCCTCACTCTCCTCAGCTCATTCTTATTCAAGGTGTGTCGCTTCCTTCTCAAAACCATATCGAAAAAAAGACCTCAGATATGTCATTGCTACGTGACTGGCCTGGGGAAAACCGTATAGCTCATATAAAATGCTGTGTGACTCGCCGCACATGTCCCCAATCTGCTGCCAGATGCGAATCAGAGTTCAAAGTGATGGATTTATGAGCAATGCCCAAAACAGCACAAAAGTTCACTCAGCAGCTACAAACCTACTGAACAGTAAAAGGACAACAAACAAACAAAAAAACTTTATAAGCCAAGTTCCTCAACCAAAAAAAACTTCTCACCTCTGCTAAACCACTATGAGATGCTCCGTATTTACAGTGTACTGCTACACAAAGCTAAAGTCTCGACTACCAATCAAATCCACATTTTGCATAGTTTCCCTGCTCGTGACACAAAATCTCTCATGACAGTGAACTCAACTAACTGCTGGCTTAATGGTGGGAGTGGCAGGGATGAGGAAAGGGGCTGCGGTGGAAGTCAGCTTGAGTTAAAAAGGCTGCTGTCCTACATTTCTTCAATCCACAGGCAGCTAGCTCTTCAAAATGGAACAATCACAGCGCCCCACCTGCTTCAGCATCAGACACACAAACACCCACACACTCTCAGCGAGAAGGCGAGAGAGATCTACGCAGATATAAAATCACAGCATCTCCACACCTGAGGAATGTCAGTCAGTAAGGGTTGAACAGATTGTCAGTCTTTTTTAAACCCTTTCCTACAAGTGAAATTCCTGAAGCGACAAGCAGATGAGGTGTTCAGCATCTGAGTCAGTAACACAAAAGGAGTTTCCACTTGGGGTGGATGGGGACAAGATTGGACCCAAGGTGCACTTGGAAACATTGCAATCTCAGTAAGGCCGAGGCCTCTTTCTCAGTCCAACTGGAGCGTATATCCAATATCCACTACTGAACCATCAACCTTCTGTGCAATGCCTGTACTGGCTAGTTTTGCACTGAACTGAATGTGTCAGCTTGATGCAGCGGCAGACTGAAAGTACTTCTGAACTGACAGTTTGCATCAGCGTGAATGTTGCGGGTATGAATGGTGATGCTTTTAAGCCAACTGTGAAGCATTTACTTAAAAGAAACAGACCAAAAATGCAGACTCAGTGGAGGGATTTATACTACCCACTTTTATGACAACATTTTAATAATGCTTTATATCCATAGATGTGAATAAATCTAGGATTCATAGCTGAAAGTATTTCAAATTCCTAAACATAGAGGCTTTGTGTCTCACTTGCACTGACGTGAGAAGCTCCCAATATGATGCTGCTGAAATTAACAATGATGTCTCAGTATGGAGACTCTGAGTTATAAGCCTGAACTATATCTGTGTGACTGCAGAAAAAATTGCCCTAAAAGTGAAAGAAAGAAAAACATGTTCTCCAGTGGTCACTTAAATATTTGCTGCACTTAGAGACAGTGCACAAGAGAGGTGAAGAAGAGAGTGTAGGCAGGGTGGAGTAGGTGGAAACAAGTGTCAGGGGTGATCTGGAACAGCAAGAGCGATAGGGAAGGTTTACAAGACTTTACTGAGACCTGCTGTGATGAAAAAGAGGAGCTGGAGGTGGCAGAGTTGATGATGTTAAGGTTTTTATTGGAAGGGGTTATTAGTGCTGTGCCATACTGCAAATTATGATATCAATCAGATAGCAAGTAAATACAGGGCCAGTATTGCTCATAACACTACAGATTCTTTTGACTTATAAAGGCAGCTCATGTAGGGGACAGCATGTGTCATGACTTAAGAGATGAATAATCATTTTTTATTTGCAAATTAATGACGATTCATCAATTCTGAACACATTTTAATGACCACTAAATAACTGTAATGTTACTTTCCACAATAATTAGCTAACACAACAAAACACACCGTTCTGCTTTTTGTGTATTTTTAAACTGTCTTTTTTTTGGACTTTTTTTGAGACCTGGAAATGTACCTGTCTCTAAAGGACTTTGGATACCAAACCTAGAGGATAGAAAGAAACTATCAAGTCTATCATGCCAGTACCAGCTTTGGTATTGATACTATCAATCCGCCCTCCTCTAATGGACAAGATTAGAAATGAGTACATCATAGGGACAGGTCAGGTCTAGGGCAGTTGGAGGCAAAGTTTGAGAGACATAATATTGACATTAAATATGGAGCTTCCAGCCAGGAGGACATGAAGGCCAAAGAGAAGACTCCTGTATGTAGAGAAGGAAGACATCCGGAGTGTTGATGAGTCAGAGGAGGATGCTGGAAATAGGATGAGATTAAGGCAGATGATCTATGATGACCCCTAAAAAAGCAGCTGAAAGTGGAAGAATAAGAGAGTGGCTGTAGGGTCAGGTAAAATGTAATAAAAATGTCAGGTCTGCGGGGGGTAAAGAGAGGGAATGTGACTATAATATGCACCATGGAGCCAATGTGACACACAAAATAATATTGGCATCAACTCCCCAAATAAAAGTCAGAGAAGCTGACACTGTGGACTTTCAGGAGTCAGACTTGTTTTCATCCCCAAAAACGCTTCAGGCTCTGCAGCAGGTCTGATCAAAGCAAGTTTTTGGTAGTCTGTTTTGCTTGACTGTAAAAGTCATCACATATTTTAATATTCTACAGTGTCATTCATTATAGAGGAGGAAGCCAAAATTCAGCCTGGAATAAAAGGCTCCCACTACCATTAAGAGAGGCCAGGCTTTAAAAAGACAAATACCTCTTTACAGTCTCTCTTTCTCTCCACACACACACACACACACACACACACACACACACACACACACACACACACACACACACACACACACACACACACACACGTTGGGGGGTCATTGTCCTGATGAAAAATAAATGATGGTCCAAGTATATGAGATGGGATGGCATGTCGCTGCAGCATGATGTGGTAGCCATGCTGGTTCACTGTGCCTTCAATTTTGAATAAATCCCCAACAGTGTCGCCAGCAAAGCACCCCCACACCCTTACACCTCCTCCTCCACGCTTCACTGTGGGAACCATGCATGTAGAGACCATCCGTTCACCTTTTCTGCGTCACACAAAGATACGCCAGGAGGAACCAAAGATCTCAAATCTGGGTTCATCAGACCAAAGCTCAGATTTCCACTGGTTTAATATCCATTCTTTGTGTTTCTTGGCCCAAACAAATCTCTTCTGCTTGTTGCTTTTCCTTAGTAGTGGTTTCTTAGTAGCTATTTGACCATAAAGGCCAAATAGATGTGTCTGCTACTGGAACTCTGTGTGACATTTATCTGGGCTCTAATCTGAGGTGCTGTTAACTTGCGATTTCTGAGGTTGGTGATGAATTAATCCTTAGCAGCAGAGGTGACTCCTTAGCCTCTTTTCCATTAGTACCGACTCAGGTCGACTTGGCACCATTCACCACAGTTTTTAGGGTTTTCCTTTAGGTTATAGTACCTAGAACTTAGGGTGACCAAATTTGATTTCCAAAAAAAGAGGACACTTGGCCCAGTCATGAAGAACTTAAAGTTTTCTTTAAACAAACAGTTAAACACATTTAAACGACATCTTCTCTGTGCGGTTAATGAATGGTGAAATAAAAAATGTCATATAGGCTTTTACAAGTCAAGAAGTGCAAAAAAAAAAAGAGGACCGTTAGTCACCCTACTAGTACCAAGAAAGTTTTTTAGTACCTGCTCACCGCTGCTCGGTTCTAAGTGATATGGGCAGGTACTAAAGTGTGACATCATCAGACTGCATGCCACCGATTGGCTGATCAGTGGCATCACTCGATGAGTCATGAGAAGGTCTTGTTCACAAAAATTAAAACCCCCACTTTTTAAAACCCAGCAACAGGAGAAATGGCTACAAAAACAAAACAAAAGAGTGTCTTGGTCTTCCTTTCCTGGGCCGTCCTCATGTGAGCACATTTCAGCATAGTTCTTGATGGTTTTTTCAACTGCACTTGTGGACACAGTCAAAGTTTTAGCAATTTTCCAGGCTGACCAACCTTCACTTCTTAAAGTAATGATGGACTGTCGTTTCTCTTTACTTAGCTGTTTGGTTCATGCCATAAAATAAATCCTACAATTGTCAAATAGGGCTGTGAGCTGTGTACCAACCTGACTTCTGCACAACACAGCTGATGGTCCCAACCCCATTAAGGAGGCAAGAAATTCCACAAATGAACCCTGACAAGGCACACCTGTGAAGTGAAAACCATTTCAGGTGACTACATAATGAAGCTCATTGAGAGAAGGCCGAGGGTTTCCACCACTGTCAACAAAGCAAAGGGTGGCTACTTTGAGGAATCTAATATATAAATATATTTAAAGTTATTGTTATTTCCATATATCTTGTTTCATATTATCTATCTATCTATAAATGTAGATATTTTGTGTATTCTAAAATGCCTTTATACTTTGAATATACCCTAACCATAGCTTCTCTGTCTGGTTTGATCACTGGTTAACATATAGTTGCAGCAACATTAGCTTTTATTTGATGTGAGCTGCTTGACTGTAACTACATTCTCTGGCAACTTCTGAGAAAATCATGAACATTTGGCCCAACTTACAGCATTTGATTTTCAGCCACTCCAAAACAAACCCACAACCATAAACCCATAAACTTGTGATTTTTAAACTATGAGCTTCTGGCTAACCACTTACCAACAAGGTTCATATTTATATACCCATGACAGAGCTGGAGAGTAATTAGCATCTCACTGATGTCATGTCCACAGTATAACCACAGCATTACACATGTGCTGTTCTCCAGGCTTTCTGAAGTTTTTCAAAGTTTTTCTTTGGTTCCTTTTTCGCTCGTTTTCTGTCCAGTCCTTCTACCTGACCATTTCAGAGGAATGTTTGGTTTGGTTTCTTAAGGCACCACACACTGACCTGTGGATCAGTCATGAAAAAAGATGCAATAAACTCAATGGATGAACCAGTGTTGTGTCACTCAAAGAACCAATTTTAAATAATATAATTTGGCCTTTGGCAGCACGGTAGAGCAGTGGTTAGCACTATTGCTTCGTAGCAAGAATGTCCTGGGTTCATATCTACCATCTGGCCTGGGCCTTTCTGTGTGGAGTGTGCATGCTTTTGCGTTTACGTGGGTTCTGGCTTCCTACCAAGACATGCGGTGAGCGCGGTTAGGTTAATTCTAAATTGTTTATAAGTGTGAATGGTTGGCCCTAGCGATCTGTTCAGGGTGTACCCTAGATGGGACAGGATAGATAGATAGATAGCTTTACAGGCACTTTGTTGTTAACAGTCTGTCGCAAAAAACACAGTTTGTTCCAATTTGTTTAGTTGAAGGTACAAAAACTGCCAAAGACAGTTTGACAGACATAAAACTGTACTTTTACACCAACAAGGTGTTTCCCAAATCTCTGCATTGTGTCCAGTATGTCATTAAAAAAAACTTGGAGGAAACTGTACAAGTAGAAGTGACGGACATAAAAACTACGCAGATGAACAGTATCTGAAAGTCATGACTTTAAGAAAACAGCAAAATCCAGCAAAGGCCTGGATTTGCTGGACCTGCGAGATCCAGTTGACCCATCCAAGTAATCCATCTACTGTTCACTGAAGCCTCATCAGAAATGGTCACAGTGGAAGGGTGGCTGTCAAGAAACCATTCACAAGGAAGAGAAACAGGGAGAAAGGGGTGAGGTATGCCAAGTTTACAAGAACTGGACTGATATCGGTGGCAACAGGTCTGATGGAATGAAGACTACTCAGAGAAATTACAAGAAAGCTTGTCTAAGAGTTTAGACTGGGTTAAAGAATAAAGGTTGTCACACCAAATAATAACTTTCAAGCCTGTTAGAACTGTACAAGCTCTGTTTTTGCCTTCTGTACTGTGTTGCCATGCATGTTTAAATCAATAGATTTATAGCAATAAATGACTGCACCTACTTCCCATTTTCCTAGCAAAATATAAAGAAATTAGGGGTGTCTCAAGACCTTTTGTACAACAATTTGTAAAATCATAAAAATTTCTATATACTATAAACGTTTCTGCAATATTAAACAATAAAAAGTATAATGTAATGCTATACAAAACTACATTTCTACAAACTGAACTCTGATTACACAACCTCATCAGATGATGGGTGCTTTTTAAAGTTCTGTATAAGTGTTAATAAGAAAGGCGACACACTTAAACACACTTAAATCATTTTATTAATCTCACGTTGTGCAAAGCCGGGTCCTTTCTATTACACTTTTCAAACATTCAAATCCAACACACTCATATATACTAGAACCTTCTTTCTACCTACTACTACAACTTTTATTGCATAAATTCTGTGCCCTTTCCCACCACAAACTTTTAGTACTGTACATTGGAAATATGGCTAGGATTGTTAGTATAATTACTTGGACACATTATGTGACAAAAATCTAAGGCACTAGAAGTCATAGACGATGGTCCGCATATTCTGCTAAAGCACACATAATTCTAGGACGATGACGATGACAAACGAGAAATTCAGGAGAGGCTTTTTCTGCTCAACGAATAGATGTGACATCACATGGGAAATACAAAACGGGAGCACGGGTTTCATCTCTTCTTTCATAGCCAGAACCCAGGTGCTCATGTATGGATACTGTGTATTAAAAATGAGCCTCAACACAGTTCAGTCTGTCTCAAGATATAAAATCTGATAGGCACAGTTATGTCCTAGTGTGGCTAATCTCCAGTTGAGATCAAGATCCATGTACACGTGTACAGCAAAGCCTGAGAAGGAGCAACAGGTGGTATCCCACAGCGGAAGTCACCTCACCTGTTTGAACTTTTGAGCCATCACGGCCGATATGTTTTGATAACATCTTTGATAGGCCTCCGGCATATCGGACAGCAGGCATTAATCTGTCTTTTCAACTTGAGCCCGCAGTCGTTGCACAGGCACATATGTCCGCAGGTGTAGATAACTGTGTCGACCTCTTGGTCAAAGCAAACGGTGCATTCTCCGTTTTTTCCTGCAGAGGGCAGTTCTGAGGCAGTGAGAGCCGGAGAGGTGGGAGGACTGAGAGGCGAGCTGGGAGCCGTCACTGGAGAAAAAAGCAAGAAAACATATGTGGGTATTTTAAAAAAGAGCAGACATGGGTGCATGCAGACAGATACCTTTAGGTCATGTTGTTATAGGAAGAAAATTCCAGGTTCAGATCAGCACTACTACTACTTTTATTCATTTGTGAATGAGTTAGTTTTATGTCTACTTTTACATGCCTTTTTAATTTATGAGCCAGTCTTAATCTGAGACCAAAATATTTGCTAAATTATCAATGCTTAATACAGCAGCAGAGTTTACTGGGGCTTAATCAACTGATTGTTGGTCATACATAATACAAGAACCCACACAAACCCTTATTACAGTGATCTTGAGAGGGTTTCTATATACATTGTAGCCTTGGGTATGTTGTCAACATTTGGCAACTTACCCAGAGAGGATTCAGAGGCAGAGGAGGATCTGTTGACACTGAATGCCAGGTCTGAGTCACTGTCATCTGGGCTGCTGCTCTGTGAAGTGGTGGGGGATGTAGAAGGAGGACTGGACTGCAATGTTCCTGTGTCGCAAATATAAATACACATGAACAAACTCCATATAATGTAGTGGCTTTTAAAGGTGAGCTGTGTAGCTGGTATGTTCTGGGGCAATGTGCCCTTGAAATGTTTGACAGTAACACTAGAGATTTGGGATTTATTCTGACCATGTCTAACCAGTCAGATTAGATATGCACGTGTCCTTTGTGGACTGATTTTACTTTTTCTTTTAGGAGAAAATCGGGGGATCAGAAACCGTTAAAAATGAGACTAGGAAAGAGAGGTCACAGCTCAAGGCTGAACAAGCTCACATAGACGTAAACTATTCAAATGCCTTCAAATTCCTTCAGCCTGGGAAAAAATGAATTGTAGGGGGTAGAATAGACTTTCATTATTTTAGTACTAAAGCAAAACATTTTACGGAAATATGCTCATTTGTTTTGTGTCAAAGAGATGAATATGAAGATTGATGTCACTCTTGTTCTGTACATTACATAAGCTTGTCTCCACATATACAGAACTGCATGCCACAGACAGTATCACTGTGCACAGAAGAAGGTATCACATAGTTTGTTTTTTTTTACTCTCCCACACTCATTTTGTTTGGAGATTATAGGGCAGGAACTATAGACTTAGATTCACTTCCCTCTCTGCATGGATTTGTTCATTAGTCTGCTTGTTTCAAGAGACATGTGACTTTAAAAGTTGTTTCCTTTTTAAACTTTAAACATTGAGAGTCAGTGAAACAAGTAAGGGCATGCTGTTGGGGGATTAGCTGGAAATCCACTCAGGCCAAATGAATACGCTTACAAAAAAACAAAACACGGGAAATGACACATGCCCAGGCTAAAGGCGTAACCTATTTACTGAGTGGGAAAACAACAGGCAACTTCTCAGTCATGACTGAACAAGAGGAATTTTGATCACATGATATCTCAGTTATTTTTGTGCCTTCTCTTTAATGCAGTTTTTTTAAACACAATGTAAACAAGTTTATAAAAGAATCAGACCAAAAATTCTTAGGTAAAGTAATTCAAAGCTAGAGTGTACCAAAGAGTCTTCTTGTCTTTGATTACAATAGATGTGTCTTTTGCTAGTAGCAGCTAATATAAAACTGACAAGCTTAGCAGGTGGCTATCTGCTACACTGCACTTGTAAATGGAGGCCTTAACCATTTTTTGGAGTTGCTGTTGATGTTTTGTGACACAGTTTTAATGCAAATTCCTCACTGACAATATGCCCAGCTGTGGAGTTATTTGTGCATGTGAACAAGACTTCAAAGGTAATTATGGAGTTCCACAGGGTTGTGTGCTGGGACCACTACTTTTTATGTTATGAGTGCTTCCTTGAGGCAATATTATTAGAATATATGGTATATATTTTCTTTGCTTAATGGACGATACCTGGTTTTATTTATGTGTGACGTCAGATGACGAATCAAAGAAATTAGTTAATCAACAGGTGCATTTTAAATACGTAAAGGGCTGGATGTCATGTAATTTTCTTCTCCTAGATTCAGACAAAATTAAGTCCATCTTTGTCCTTCTGCGTGCGCATTAAACAAATAAAATGACTGCTTTCATTCAAATGCACAATATCTCTAAAATTAGAAACACCGTCTCTTAGAGTGATGCTGAAAAACCTAATTCTTGCACTCATTACTTCAAGGCTGAATTGTTATATTTCATTATAAGAGAGATCATATTTCTCCAATATTGGTTTCTCTTCGCTTGCTAAACTGAGAACTGAAGTTAAAACTCATCCCCTTACATACAAAACTTTTAAAAATCAGGCCTCATCATATGTTGAAGACCTCATGATACCCTAATAGACCAGTTCATTCTCAGAGGGAAGGCTTATTTATGGTTCCTAGAGCTTCTAAAAGTATTTTCAGCTATCAGGCCCCTGTCCTGTGGTACCAGCTCCTAATTTGGACTCAGGCAACAGTCAGTTTTAAGATTAGGCTTAAAGCTTTCGTTTATAATAAAGCTTTGAGTTTGGGCTGAATCAGGTGACTCTGAATCATCCCTTAGTTATGCTGCTATAAGCTCAGGATGTTGGAGCTATTCTCCTCCACTTCCCATGTGTTTATACACCAGTGCTGTATGTCATTAAATCTTGTCTTCTCTCTCCAAAGTGTGTTTTTAGTCCTGTCTCCCTATGCTGTCTTTTTTTTTTTCAACTCAACCCCAACGAGGCATGGCAGATAGCTGCCACTGCCTAAGCTTGGTTCTTCCTGTCAAAAGAGAGTTTTTTCCTTCCCACTGTTGCCAACAGCCGACTGATTATTAGAATTCTGCCTCTAATATTGTAGGGTCTTTACCTTACAATAGTGCCTTAAGGTGACTGTTGTTAAGATCCATAGACATATGGATACCATAGACGTATACCTTGCTCACCAAGCTTGCTAATATTAGCTGATAACTTCTAACTTAAAATAATGTATTTCGTCTAACCCTGGGTACTGCTAAAGTCAGGGCTGCAAATGCATGCTGGCAAACAAACTGGTAAAGTTGTGGTGGGCAAGTCCCTACAGTCTATGGTAATGTAGTCTGAAACTGGCAGCCTCAAAGAGATGAGGAGTAAGCTACAGAGGTCTGGCAACTTCTTTCAAACTCCTTACCCTTAGATATTTATTTCATCTGCATGCTAGTAGTCCTTAGCCTTGAATGACACTGACTCAAGTGACATCAATTGAGGCACATTACGAAACACTGCAATCTGTTTTATGTAATGCAGTGATATTACCTAAGACCTGTAACTTTTTTATTTAGTACTTTTTGTTTTTCTTTCTGGTTTTCCTTCTGATCTAATTGGACTAATTACCTTAATAAAATTCAAGGACATTGGGAATTACAGTGAAAAAGGAATAATAAATATCGGGGTTTGATTCTTGATATTGATTGTGTGCTGCTTTAAATACACGTACCAAGTATCCTGAGTCTGTTAACAGCCCCATGCAGGGTGAAAAAGGCCCACAGGACCTGAGAGGAGTCCACACAGATCAGCCTGCCACGTCCCACTCCGTTCACCCCGTGGTGCACCTCTCCACTGGGCAGCAGACTGAAGCTGAGCACGTCTCCAGAGCAAGGCATCGGGAAGACCCGGTGCACCACCCAATACTCTTTGCGGTCCAGAAGAACTTCAGGGTCTGCTGGAAGGTCCCCAGCATGTAGATTAGCTGGGTCGCAGGATGTTAAACCAAATGACAACGCCCCAAAGTATGGCAGGCCCAGGTGGCCAACCTCCACGTACAAAGTCTCACCCACGTGAAAGGGCCTGTCAGTGAACACCAGAGTCCGACTGCTGTCCAGAAAATGAATGCAAGCAGCTGAACGGTCTGCAGAGAGTATTACATCAGAGCCACGGATGAGGTGAAAGTGCAAATCATTGTCCAGAGGAGAAGAGAGACCCCGGACCACCCTTGGGACAATGAATCCAGTGGAAGCAGATGAGGATGATGTGGAGGAGGAAGAGGTGGAGGAGCAGCAGGGGATGAGCTGAGTGTAGTTATTGAGCTGGAGGTTGGCCATCTTGGCAGCAGCCGCCTGGTTGTTTTCCAACTGATTGTTGCTGTAATTGGCTGAGTCGTGGCTACTCTGGGGGAGATAGGCACTCAGACGGGCCGCACTCAGGCAGCTGGATCCCACACTCTCAGCAAACGTGCTGTCTGTGGTGGAAAATATGGAAAAGCAAGTACGTGACTTGGACATAGAATTACATGATTCTTCCCAGATAAGCTCAGGTCACTTCCTTTCTTGGTGTTCCTTTTCTCTTTGTTCTAGGAATGCCTTTTCATAGTAAAACTATGACATGAAAGCAGTAAGCCCTGGGATCCTATTTGTGTTGCTGCAGACTCTTTGATGTCTTTGCAATGTGCTTTTTTAGTTGTTGTTTTTTTTTTTTTTTTTGGTGAGGTAAGCACCCAATAATTGATCTGATTATCACATACTGTGGGAATTCTAATAGGAAAACAATGGTAACAAGGCCCTTAATACAAGTTTGACTTTTTCAGTTGTTTTCTTTCAAGCAATAAATGCTTCAAAATAAAACAACAGAAAATAATTAGATTTAAGATTTCGAAATCATGCTATAATTGGTATTTTTTAGCTATAAAGAGAACAAACAAAAAATAATAACAAATAAATGGACCTGTTTCAGACACATTGCTCATTAATAAACAACTATGAAAAGTAGTACATTAAGGTTTTTGAGGATTTCCTGTATTTTTTAGCAGTGCAAAGCAATTCTCGCCTTGAGCATTGTGTTAAAAAAAGACAGAAAAAAAGACATGTTGGCATCTATGACATTTCTGCAAAAGCACTTCTGTCTATCCGTGTTGGTATTTAATGCTTATTCTTACCGTTGCTGACAGCAAGCAGCTTTGAAATAAGAAATCAAACATGACTTTCACACAGTAAGCAACAACAGTTTGCTGACATCCTTTCTGATAAATCCTCTTGACGGACACTCCAAAGAGAGCTAGACTAAGCATCTGTGCTTAGAGCCCTTCATACGCCGCTCTTGTTATGATGTTTGTTGTGCTGTTAAATAAACCTTCCCTCTCAGAACAAATAAGCTCTGTTGGTCCTGAGCTCGTGTGTCATTCAATATTTTATTTGCCTCCCTATTTCATTTCCTTTCTTTGCCATTGTGTGCTCTCTAAACGGCCGCAGTCCATGCAGAGAATCCACAGCACAGCTGAAATTGTCTGTTTTAGAGACTGATATAAACAAGTCTGCCGCTAGTAGTCCTCCTTTGACTTATGATGCATTCCTTTATTACTATTTCTAGTGATGCAGGAACAGTTGAGCACACTGGCCCCTTACCAAAGCTCCTGGGATCTGCCGACTTGACCAAACAAGGCCAGAGCTCCTGTCAGACTGAAGATAAACACACCCAGTACATATGAGAGGGAAGCGCAGGGGAAAGGGTGATGGGAATGATGGCAGAGTCAAGGGAGAATGTAATAAAGTGCAGGAAACTGATAGTAAGAAAGTTTGAAAGGAGGAGAAGAAGAGTGGTTTGAAGTGCTCAGGCTGAACCGACTACTCACTACAAACTGACTACTCCTACAAACTCATCCTGTGGTGCTGCAGGGCTTTGTAGAACTCCCAAGAAGCTGCTTGAATTTGCTGTGAATGTGTTAAAACCATAAAAATATGTCACTGCAGTTAAAGCGTTCTAGCTGACTGATGAAGCTGAGTAAAGTTATTTTCATCCTTTTCCAAAAAGTTCGCGGCTCGCCTCACTCAGCTGCAGTCCCAACAGAAAACATAAGCATTTGATTAGGGTGAGAATACAACAACATAAGAAGATGCTTACCAAGCAGTGTGACCTCCTGAGTGATGCCGTAGATATCTATGATGGCCCACAGTGGACAGCCGATGCTGAGTCCACAGTGAAAGAGGATGGGCTCGCCTTCGTTGATGCTATAGAAAACTCTTCCATGGCGATCAGCCCAGAAAGCCAAAATGTTGTCCTTCAGGGCCAGTCTCTCGGGCAGAGCCTTGGCCCAGTAACCGGGCCGAGTCACCAGGTCTGGGCAAGCATACTTGGGGATATCAGCAGCAGCTAATTCACTGGGATCCAAGCTAGTAAAACCAAAACGTAAAGCTCCACTCCATCCAGTGTGCACACCAGTCAAGCGAAGACGCACCTGAATGACACAGTGAAATAACCTTTTACTTTGATTCTTTAAATGAATACCTCCTTAAAAAGTCTCAAAACTAATTAAGGAAAGTAAACAAACCTTTTCATAAAGGTGCACAGGCCGATGGCTGAAAGTGATGCCGTTGCAGAAACTGTTCTTACGGGTGGCACGCCGAAGCTGCCCATCCAGCCTGATGTTCTTGCCTTTAGCATGTGGGTGAAAGCGAGGTGACTCCATGTTGATACTGACTGGGGGAGCAGACGTTCTTCTCTCAACAGCTGCCCCATTGTTAGGCAGGGTGTAGTACTGCCGAGTAGCCACCGGGCGGGGTTGCAGAGTTGTATCTACTAGTAGAGAAAAGAGGTACAATAGAGAAAAAAGGCAATAAAGAGCCTGCTAATTATATGTATATAGCTGGTTTAGAGGTCAGAGGTAAGCCCAAAGTTGCATACTTTATTCCCCATAATAAGTTTTTTAAAACTCTGCTCTTCCCAACAAGGAGTTTCTTTTAGCATGTAGTCCATATTTACAGTATAAAAAGGCAAACTGTCCCAAATCAGTCATCTCACCACATCCGTAAGGGGTATTTATATCTCAAAATGAAATACTGTAAATTTAGTCAAAACCATGTCCACGCAACACCGGGAAACATAAAAAGTAGTGGGCTTGGCTAAAAGTAACATAAACACACACACACATATCTATATATATATATATATATATATATATATATATATATATATATATATATATATATATATATATATATATATATATATATATATATATCTGTATGTATGTAGAGAGAGAGAGAGAGAGAGAGAGAGAGAGAGAGAGAGAGAGAGAGAGAATAATAATAATCATTTTAACATCTCCTCCTATTTATGAGGTACACACATCTGTGGCCTAAAATCCCTGAATAACGCATTTGATTCTTCCACAGTTATCTTCAGAAGTGGTGGATGAATCACACAGTGCCTAGTCAGTATAGAAATACCCAAATAAAAAAAGCTTAATCTTTGATCTCATCTTCATAGGAGTCAATGCCCTTCTGGGGAAAGGAATTTCTTTATGAGCAAAACAAATTAACAATGTTCAGGAATCAAACAGGACAAACCATAAAGTATCTCAAGAGAGAGCTGGGGTGGGGGGGCTTGGGTTAACTATTAAATGGCATTAAAGCTTTAGACTATTGTTTAAGGTATAGATTGGCTCAGATTCAATTTTCAAAGGGATGCTGGGTTTCTACACTCCACCGGGGCCGCAGAGTGATTACATTTGTTTAAAATTCACAGCGAAAAAGACAATAACTCAGTGAAATGTTCCACAGTACATTTCCTAAATTAGACATTATCACTGATTATATTCTAAACTATGAAGCAGCAGCAAGAACATCTGTAACATCTCAAATGATGTGCTGGTGCCCCTTCCCTTTCCACTCTAGGAATTTAGCTTTTGAAAGAGTAAAATATACTTTGGTCAAATGGAGTTGGCCAGACTATGTTGGGGCTTAGCCTATAGGCCTTCAGCTCATCTGCCTTGCTGACAGAGTGACATAGTGGGAGTCTGCAGTTAAAGGACCAAGCCTGATATAGACACTTGTTTGCCATTATTAGATGAAAGGCATAGCACAACAGGTCATGCAGCAAGGGACAGCTCACAGCAAGGTCTGTGTTAGCCCTAGCTGGTTTCTCTCATGAATACACATTACATTGGCGCCACAGAGATCACTGGGTACTTATTTCTGAAAAATAAGTACCCAGTGATCTTTCAAAATGTCCGTATGCCATTTAGTAAACCTGCCACCATTTGGCAGAGTCATCTTTGAAACATCTTTTAACAAGCGAATCCTCTGCTGAGCATTCACTCTAGTTGTTCATTCCTACCATCTGAAACAATCCACACCAAAACTACTTTGCTAGTGTGAGAATGAGGTCATAGTTTTGAGCCATTGGATCAGTGTTTGAGTCATTGGCTCAGTGCATGGTATTCTATGGCCTTCATAGCCGCCAGATTTCAACCCAACTGAGCAGCTGTAAGACCTTTTGGACCAGGATGTTAAATAACGCAGTCCACTGTCCTAATCACGACACCATGTGGGGGAATATATTTTAAAAATGGTCATCAGTCCCTCTAGAAGACAGGCACAATGGGTCACTGCGAGGTATTCTATGGCCTTCATAGCTGCCAGAAATAAACCCAAGAGAACAGCTATAGGACCTTTTGGACCAGCGCATTAAAAAATGCCATCCACTTTCCTGTTCTGACTGATTCTGTCCACTGGTTATTCCTTCAATCTGTCACTCATTTCTAAGTCATCTGCAGCTTTCTGGAAAGAAGCTTAAATTAAGATTCAAAATCAAAAATCTGTGCAATCTAATCTGAGCTGGAGCCATTTTACAGTGAACAAAGTCCAGGCAGCTGATCAGAAATTGTTTTTTTTTTTTAGTTCAGCTAATGTGGTGGTGGAGGTTATTGCCGTCAGACAAATTCCTTGCATACAGCATATTCAGTATCTGCTACCGTACATGAATCAGTTGGCTTTGGAGAAGAGTTGGGGCATGGGAACGTTGTCTTGCTCTTGATGAATAGAAAAAAGCGCAAATAAATGCAATCATAAGACTTCACAAGACAAACTGCTGTGCCAAAGAGAGCTTTTTGATAGTAAATTTGATTATGTGCATTCATCAGAGTTATCTTTGGCCACGAGATAATCAGGCTCTTTAGTCACTCATATGTCTCAGACGTATGTGTTCATCACATTGTAAATGATTCAGTGAGCAAGACAATATGGATTTTAAGGGAATTTCCTGGTAATCACCTCTAAAGCCAACCAAATAACTCTGTGCGATGAGAAGATATACTCTGTGATATGGATTGCATAAATGCAGATATTTGATTAAAACATTAATAGGATCCAGGATGCTCCTGTTTTTCTATGACTAAACATTCTCAGGCCAAACCCCACTTCAGCTGCTCTGGCAGCAACCACATCGTTTAGCCAGTGAGTGGGTCTGTTGGGGGCGTGAGAGGGTGACAGACATTAAATCAAAGTGATATGTGGAACTGATTATCAAGTAATGTGCTCTAGGTGTCACCATAAAGTGGCTCAGAAGGAGGCATTCTGAGAGCTCATTACAGCAGCTTTATTCAAAAACTAGGGGCTGACAATCAACCCACATGCAAATCACTGGCAATCACTTGAGACTGTACTTTACATAAAACACCTCTGATACTCGGAGATACTGGAAGCGATCAGCAGCAAATATAGTTGCATATATTAAGAATGTGGCCTAGTTTCATATTTGTTCAGTTACTGTTTGTGGTGATTTTTCTTGTTTTGCTTCTTGATGTGTCCTTGTAGTGCGTGCCCTTGGTGATTTTAGTCTGTAATCATACCAGAATCTAAGGCAAATAAACAGCCAGATATTTGCTGTTAGTGCCACACATAAAGAGAAAAAAAGGAAGCGGGAAGTAAAAAGGGGGGGAAAAAGCTAAATCCTTGTTTATCATAGCAATGATGACACTAAAAAAATGAAAATAAATAAATAAAATGCTTAAAATTTAAATCAATTTAATGTAAGTGTTGTATGTTCAACTAATTTGCAAACAGAAATATAACTGAGGGCAGGTTACCCACTTCCTCACTGTATGTTCTGTAGTTATTTATGAGCTAAATAACTGCCATATTATTTATGTAGCTACAGTTTATTAATGCCCAAGCATCAGATCCCCAGCATTAGCTTAAATAGTCACTTTTCTGACTATTTTCGATGCTAATGCTCTCAAAATTTTGAGGCCACATCCCTTTGTATAAACCTCGTAAATGATGCTTTCAAAGTGATTATGAGGAGAAACGCGACTGCTGCTGCTGCTGGAGCGCTCGCTTGGACTCGCTCCCTGGGAATCACGCTCTGCGCCCCCGTGATGGGAAGCGCGTCTGTACGCAGAGCGAACACAAGTAGGACAAGCCATGTGTATCACTGGGTATCAAACCGTTCCGCACAGACACCCTATCTTGTGTAAACATTACCAGCCTCGTTAATGATAAATCAGTAATGAGCCTCACCTATCAAAGGTTTAGGTGTTGAATTTCCCATTATATCCAGAAATTTCTCGCGCCGGCTGACAACTTAATCCCGATTGCAGTGCTTCTCTGTCCATCCATGTATCACGGGTCTGCTGAATATTTGCCTGGACCTGCTTCAGTCTTTAGTATCAGTGCCTTCCGATCGCTCTGTACCTCCCCGCTGGACCACCGACACGCTCTTCTTAATGTCAACAGCAAGCGCTGCGACAGGCAGATACCTCCAACTGGCGCACAGCAGCCCCCTCCTTTCTTTAGTACGGGCTCCCCTCTGCACGACTTTAAAGACACAGCGAGCATAGACACCCCCCCCCCCCCCACCCCCACCTCTTCAAAAACATCTCAGAGCCTCTTAATAATTAATCGTGATTTAATCACCGCTATAATGAAGCCCCGTGGGCGTGTAGCCTTTAAGACAAACAGTATGTTTGATAGAGATGCAAAAGGAGAGTCTGTTGAGATATTTGCATATAATAACTGCATGCTGGAAAGTTTGGCAACAATAAAATGACTCCATCATGGCTGTTTAACGGATGTGGCGGTAGTAGTGGCAGGGGGTGGGGGTGAATTAATCTACATAAAGTTAACAGATAGATTGATAGATAGCAAAACTGTAAATCACAGAACCCTAAAGCAATATACACACCAATGGCAAGGGGAGCGACCCAGATTTTATCACTCACTCATAGAGTGCACGGCAGATAAGGATTCCACACTTTTGATAAAAGTCCAAGCATTGTATGAGGAAATCCCCTTTTTCCCCACCCTATCCTCTGTCCTCCCACAGCCTTGACTGCTGTGCTTCTCTCAAGCTGTTTCCTGTCTTCTGGACCGCACTGCTCTCTGAGGAGCCATGGCCTGCAGGGCTTGTAGGAATCAGAACATCAGTGAAGGGGGAGCTAGGAAAGCATGAGCATTACAGAAGCCCGAGGTGCAGCAGCAGCAGCAGCAGCAGCAGTGTGACAAATATCATGAACAGAATCTGTTCTTGAAGAAATGGAAATGCATGAATATTTATGCTCGCAAATGATACGTCCTAGACGTCACCATCATGGCAGTGACTAATTGGAAAGCATGGCAGAATTAGGTGGTTCGTGTGTGCGGGTTGACTGTCAGCACAGTCAACCCGCCAATTTGCAAAGGGATGGGGGGGAGAAGTGCCGCTGGTTTCTGGTAGATGACAACATGGTCATATTTGATCTAACTCAATCTGAGGGCAAGCAAGCCTTGTGTGAGATGGTGTTTGGGTGAAGGCAGACTGTAACTAAATATAACTCAAAGACAAAAGCGTTTGTTTCTTGCTCCTCAATGCTGTTTGTTTTAGCAGGATATGGTGGCTCCTTATAAGCGCCTTGGTGAATGGTGTAGGGGGTGAAGCGAAGCAGAAGTGAAATTCCCCCTGCCCTCACCCTTGCCTCCAAAAAAAGAGTTGCTACTGCAAAGGGATTAACAAAGGAAGTGAATATGAGGCTGCAATGAGTTCTGCAATCAAGTTTAACTGTAAACACAACAGAGCTGCAGGAACAAGTGCTGCTACTTCCCCCTGATGCTTGATGTACTGTGTGAGTGCAGACTACAGGGTGTTAATGAAACCATCATGATTACTAGGCTCACTTTGCTCCAAAGAAAAAGAACTGTACTTTTTAGGATCGTTTTTTGCACAATCATTGCAGAAACAGTGGGGCATCTGCACAAATATCCACTGTGCGATACTTGGGGAAATACACTTTCTAGAAACTGCCTTCCTAAAAAATTACATCATCAATCTTTCCACACAGGGCCCTAATACAAATGGATGATAAATTACAGGGAAAAAACAACAAAGTGTCTTAGTAGGTGCTGAGCCACCACATCCTGCCAGGATAACTTCAATGAGCCTTGGCACCGACTCTCAACTGGAGGGATTAAACACCGCTCTTGCAAAAGATATTTCCTCATTTGGTGTTTGGATGAGAACGTCATCTGACACATCAGTCTAAAATCTGCCACAGGTGTCCAATTTTGGGTTGACATCTGGTAATTTTGAAGGCCATAAGAGATAATTTACATAACTTTAATGCTCATTAAGTCATGCAGCGACTCCTCGTGTCCTTTTAATGGAAGCATTGTCATCCTCAAAGAGACCACTGGCACTGGATAATTAGCCACTGAATAACTGAGAAATGGACCCAAAGCATATCAGCAAACTGCTTCCCAGAGTATAACAGAGCCATCAGGTCACTGTTTTAACTTGTCACATGCCCCTTCTCAATGTCATATACACCAATGAGGCATAATATAAGGATGTAAATTAGTTAGCTGCAGACCAGTCAGGGTTCCCATGCTGATCTCCATCCAATTATGATGCATGTGAGCATCATAATTGGACCGTGGAGCAATCGAAGGTGGCCTGGTCTGATGGATGACTGTTTCTTTTACATCATGTGGATGGATGGGTGTTTGTACTTACCTGGGGAACACCTGGCACCAGGATGCATTATGGGAAGAAGACAAGCCAGCAGAGGCAGTGTGATGCCTTGGGTCCTGCCATCCATGTGGATGTTACTTATGTCATGTGGCAGGATGAATGTTATTTCTCGGTTCAACCCACTTTCGGCCTGACGCATTAGGGGGGCGCTACTATAAATAGCGGCCATTTGAGCGTTCCTGGATCGCTTACCTGTGATCTCCTTTTTGGTCACCTGACTTCCCTTGGTGTTGCAGAGATCATTTGCGGGTTACCCTTCTGAAGCCTCCATCGCGGCTGGAAGGTGTTTTGTCATTGTAGTGCGTACATTACCTTACTTGGTGGTAAACAGGTATTGTTTTTAGGTCGTAGCTGTAGAAGCCTCCTATGAGCCACTCTGCTCATGATTCGTGACGCTGTTTACTCAGTTTTGTTACGATCTCTGCCTTTTATTGTTCTTTTATAGTAAATACTTACTATGCTTTGCAGGAAGTGTGGGCCTTAGTTTTACAGAACGCTAAGCTAACTGAAGTGCTGCTGCTTTGCTTTTACTGTCTGTTCCTGTCGCGAGGTTTCTTTTCCTGCTGCTGCCAGCCTTTTAAAGTGGAAGTCAGCGTGGACAGCGGCCATATGCATGCTGCTTATTAATAAATTGTCAAACTGTTTTTATCATCGAACCTCGTCTCTGTGCTGAGTATAACAAACCTAAGTGCCTTCTTGGTGATCAGTATTACTTCCAGTATTCTTCTGGGTGAAATTCCCAGGGTGGCGTTGTCTTTTAAACTGTGAAGAGTATTTACTTTATTCCCACCTCGTGCTGCTACACTTATATACTATGTACCTAATCATTGTTTCAGACCATGTACACCCTTTCATGGATGGCTGTGGCCTCTTTCAGCAGAAATGGTTCAGCAAAGGTTCGAAAAGCACAGGGATGAGTTTGAGGTGCTGAATTGTTCTCCAAATTCCCCAGATCTCAATCCAATCCTTCATCTCTCTAGGATGACAAACAAGTCCAATCAACGGAGGCCCAACCTCGCAAGTTGCAGGACTTGCAGGATCTATTGCTAACATGTTGGTGACAGATACCCCAGCACACCTTCAGGAGTCTAGTGGAGTTCATGTCTCAATGGGTCAGGGCGGTAAATCAAAAGTGAGACCAGGACCATATCAGGCGGGATGTCATAATTTTATGCCCGAGTGGTGTATTTGTATTTAGCGATATACATATTACTTGATTTTGCATACGAGTAAACACACTGTGTATTCCCACAGTGTAGTTTTTAGTGTACCAGTTACACTCTAACTAAACTATGACCTTCTCCTAATTCTAAAAAAAAAAAGATGTGGCTTCTAAAATCAATGAAGCAACATATTTTTGTTAAAGAGCTAAAAAAAATAATCTAAACCAAATCAATGTAGTGAAAAAACTGTGGTCCCAAAAGGGGCATAAATCACATTCTCCTTGGTAACAGTGTTAGAATTTGACAAAACAGCACTATTGCATTTGGAAATGGTTTGGTTTAACTATAAGTGACAAAGTCCTCTAAGGGGTGTAATAATTATAACATGGGGCAAAGAAGGAACTGAGGTGGCATTAACCGAACATCAGATATTAACACGTAAGACTGTTGTTCATTTCCCTATTAACTCAAAGACCACTGTCTAACCTTAATCACGCACACCTGGCATAAACCACAATTTGGCCCATCAAACAGAAGTGCTTTAACTGGGGGGAGGTGATGTGCTGTTTCACATCAAATTTATTTTAAGCTCTGACTTTCAATTTACACTTTCCTGTGGCACTAAGGAGCCATGTACACTGGCAAGCTTTTGAGATTTTGGTGTGATTAGTGAGTGCGAGGTGCGAACGTGGATTAATCCAGAGCGGAAAACACCAGCAAAGCCAGCTGAAGCGACATACAGTCCAGAGGAAAAGCTGCATCTTTAGAGCAACGGTGTGCTCTAAAATACATAATAATGCATACGGTCCCCCTTTGGGATATTAAGCATGTGTAATGCAGTGATATCAATGGCTCCTACAGCGAATCAAGTTGTTTCCAGAGGAGGAGGGCAGACATGCCTCGTTTGCCCAAGGAAACTTGGCCCGCGGCAGCGCGACTGCTGCCATGCAGAGCAGCGCAGTGACTGGTCCTTGGACAGCAAAGTGTTACGTTTGCAGTATTTTAAATCTCTTTAAAGATTCAAAGGCATGTGTAGAAATGCTGAGCAGATGGCTGTTTGGGAAGGTTTGTGTGTGGTGGTCTCAGTATCAGGGGGAGGGCTGCTGTCCAAACCCCAGCCACTGATCTAATGGATGAAGTGAGTCATACCCACCTTCAATGTGAACACAACCATCTCCATCAAACACACATGGGCCAGCACAATAAGCCGCATTCATACAACAATGTTTTTCTGGTCACCTTTTTTGTTTTTGTGCACTGTTTTCTACTACGGTGCATTCACATCTGTTTCCAATGTGTCCTCCTGTCTTTTCATTAGGTCGACTCTTAACGGGCCACTGGAGTCAAGCACCTGCTTTTCAAAAAACGCAGTAAGAGTTCAACTATTGCCAAGGCCATTGTGTCAGTAAAAAGCCTCTCACGTAGATGATGAAACACTCAACGTTTAAAAAAAAAGAAAGATACAGTTTTTTGTTTTGTTTTATAAATCAAAGCAACTGTGCAGCATTTGCCTTTAATTGGAGCCATTTTAGGAGGAGTTCTTGCCATGTGCTTGGTGCCCTCACAGACTGTTTTAATTTGCAAAATCCTCAGATCATAGGACTGAATGCTGTGGTAGTTTCAAGAAGACAAAATGCTTGGTTTCACTTTTGCAATTTCACATTTCAGTAAATTAAAAACACCACTGGTAGTGAATCACTGACGAGTGGTGTAAATTGAGAAGATGATGCAGTGTAATGCAGTCGTTTGACAATCTGAGCTTTTTAAAAATGATGTTATCTATACATAATTTAAAAAAACTAAAACCTAATTATACATATATATGAAGAAAAGGGTGAAAGATGACAGTTAAAGGAATGCAAATCTTGAAAGGTGGGCTACACATGGCTGAAATCCACAGCTGGAAGCGAAGAGTGGATGACACAGTAATGTTAATAATGGTAAAGGACATAGTAACTGTGGTATGGGGGGGATTTCCTGATTCAATTTCCATTGAGGGAGTCTAAATCATGACATTATGTAACATGTCAGGCCCTAGCTTTAAATGACCTCTGCTACTCTGACAATGGAAGCAGAAGCAAGGCGGCACTGAGAGAAAAACAAAATCTGATGTTATTCAGCATTTTAGATGCACAAAAATTTGCTACATCTTACTAAATTGTAATTTCTGGTAGTGAAACATGAAGCTGTGTCATGGCTCCTCCATGTTGTTTCAGGCCTCACTGTCAGTGGGAGGCTTGCTAAAAATGTCCTTTCAATGCATTTAACCAGATGCACAGACAGTCTTCTTCCTCCATCTGTTCTATTGTCTCGATGTTCTCTGGGATGAGGAGCGGATGCACCACCAGAGGAGATGCAGGAAATACTCTTGGCCGAGAACGTCTTCTAGCCTCTCGCACACTGTCTTCAGATTCAGGTGTGGCTCAAGACGGTGGTCGAATTAAGGTATTGCCTAATGCGAAATTCATACCCTTACAAAAAATTTCCATTATGGTATAAGTTGGAGAAGTCTTCAAAAGCACACACACTGTGTTGCGTAGACATATAATCTTAATGTGTTCCTTATGCATTCATCTTTTAATCTACTAGACTGTAGCTTATTTGATGTAGTGGAAAACTACAGTTGTCAGAGGGCTCATCGGATCTCAGACTGGTCTCCAGTCTAAAGAGGAATAGGAAGGCTTATTGATGCCCGGGTCAAGGTCTTTGTCATCTTTAACATGACTCCACACAAACAGCCACAGGCTCACTCCACACAGTCTGTCAGGCATGCTCCAGAAAGAGATGTTTTTGTCGAGCACTAAAATTTACGAGCTAAAGCCATATATTTTTAATCATCATTGAAGAACGGTGAAAAATAAAAGGGGATCTCGTGAAGATTAAAAGTAAATAATGCCCCAATAAACAGAGGTCTGTGTAAATATGTGCGTTTATAACCAACCCGGTCTCACCGCAGTGTAAATATATTTTTAAGGGATCATATTTTGAAAGGCCGGGTAGATGTTGTCAACCCGCAGCCTTCCACTGCTGCACCGCAGTTGTGTAAAGTCCCGTGCCATATTCACATTAATCCTGTGAGGGCTACAAAAGTGAGGCAGTGAATTCTTGTGGTCTGTATTAAACAACAAAGCTATATTTAAGAAAATTCCAATTAAGCCTCTTAACATCATTAGAGTTTATGACACCGTTCAAAAGCAAACTACCTCCCAAGCAATTTAAGGCTTGTCAGAATTTGCCTTCCGGGTCCCAAATTCGAACCTCTAAATTGATTCACTCTCAACTATTCAGCGGAAAAGAATTCACAATCTCATTAGAGAAACTCAAGTGGTTTGAGGGGAACTAAACTGCTGAGCAGCCAAGTTTAGGGACTTTTCAGCTACAACCATTTTGCCATTTTAATCCATGCCTTTATGTAGTTTCCCTTTCATGTGTTCATCACGTAATATAATGTCTCGCTAAAGCCGGAGCAGCATTTTATTAAAGTTAATGTTCCTGAAAAGTGGAGCGTTCAGTTTGTGAAGCATTGAAGTGTGCTGGTAAGCTTTAAATGACATGACAGAATAATGTGGACTTTATAGGAGACATACAGGCTTGTGTGTTACAGTTAGAGCTGGATATTTCCTTTCATTTGTTTGCAAACCGCTCCCCCAGTAACCTTGACCACAAAGGGCTCGATGACCGAGGGCAGACCCTGAGGTTATGACACAAAATACTTTTGCTATTATTACCATGTCGGTCACAGTGTACATGAGATCTAAGCCCAGGTTCAGCAACAAACCTGGCTAAGCTCTCAGTTCGAGAAAAAAAGTTTCTATGAAGTCAAAAACAAAACAAAAGACACAGGAACAACAGCCAGCAGCCGTCAAACCCAATCCTGAAAATGGTGGGATACTGGGTAAGACGCAAATAAAAACAGAATGCAATGATCTGCAAACCTCATAAACTCTCAATTTATTCATAACAGAAAATAGAAAAGATATCAAATGTTAAAACTGATAAAAAGATGAAGGGGCTAAGGTTGTGGACATGAGGTCGACCAGAGCACCAGTGACCCCTATATCCATCCATGGAGTCTCTACAAGAAAGGCCAAAGCTGCCTCTACTTTCTGAGACGACTGAGGTCCTTTGCCATCTGCTCAGGATTTCTTGTGGTGTCCAGTGCCATCCTATGTGCTTTGGTGCGCTGGGGCAGCAGATTGACAGTAGTGCATATCAACAGACTCAATAAACTGATCTGCAAGGCCAGTAACGTTGTGGCTGTGAAGTCTGACTCTCTGGTAGAGGTTACTGTCGATACTGGAACATCTCACGCTGGACAGCCACAGGAGGACATTCACCAGAAGCTACGTCCAAACTGTGGCTGGACTATTTTCACTTACATTATCTTGTTTATACTGTTGTACATTGTATTCTTTAACTTTGGAATATCTAATCTAAAACTATGCTTTGAGTGCCTTAGTTGGACTTATGAGTCTGCATTTTCTATCTTTTGTGTTTACATTTTTATGCCTGCAACAAAACAATTTACCCCCGGTGGGATTAATAAACTGCTATGCTATTTCGTTTTAAGAAAAATAAGAAAAATTTCATGTCTGGTAGAATCTGATGCCAGCAACACGTCTCAGAAAACTTGGGACAAGGCAACGAAAGGCTGTAAAAGTAAGTGGTACTAAAAACAAACAGCTGGAGAACATTTTTACAACTAATTAGGTTAATTGGCAACAGGTCAGTGACACAATTAGGTATTAAAAAAGAGTGTTAGTGAGGCAGATGTGCAGATGTTCACCAATTTGCAAAGAACAAAATGTCCAACAGTTTCAGAATAATGTCCCAGAACATAAAATTGCAAAGAATATTTCATCGTGTATTGTCAAATATCTTCAAAAGATTCAGAAAATCTGGAGAAATCTCTGTGCGGAATGGACAAGACTGAAAATCGGTACTGGGTGCCCGTGATCTTCGGGACCTCAGATGGCACTGCATTGAAAAAAGCGATGAAAGCACTCCGTCATGGAAGTCACTGCCTGTGAACCCAGTTTTCCAGGCAATGCAAAGAAATACATACGAAGCCGTACGTAAACGAAGTTAAAATGGACTGAGGCAAACTGGAAAACCGATCCGTGGTTAGAAGACTCGAATTTGAAATTGTTGTTATCAGTGCTCAGTTCAAACGCCTGTATCTCTGCTATAAAGGGAAATCAGTGCCTATGGAATTGGCAGCTGGCACATCTGGAAAGGCACCATCAATGCTGAAAGGCACAAGTACAAGTCATAGAGCAACATATGCTTCCATCTTTTTCAGGGAAGTCCTTACATATTTCAGCAAGACAATGCCAAACCTCACACTGCCCCTATTCCAACAGCATGGCTTTGTAGTAGAAGAGTCCGGGTACTGAAGTGGCCTGCCAACAGTCCAGACCTTTCACCAGCTGAAAACATTTGACCCATCATGAAACAAAAAATACGACCAACAAGACCCAGGAGCAGCGAGCAGCTAGAATCCTATGTTAGACAAGAATGGGACAACATTCCTCTCACAAAAGTCGAGCAGCTGATCTCCTCACTTCCCAGATGACAGACAGTTATTAAAAGAAGAGGAGATCCTATACAGTTGTAAACATGGCCCTCTCCCAACTTGTTTGAGACATATTGCTGCCATGAATAGAAAATGACCTTGTTGTTTTCTTAAAATAGTAACTGTTCTAAGTTTAAACATTTTATAAGTGTTTTATTGTGAATTTTAAAAGTGGGCTTATGTTTTTTTTCCCTTGGAAATCACTGCATTCTTTTTTTATTGACATTTGGCACTGCATCTCAGCTTACTGGAATTGCGTTTCTTTGACCATTAAGGTCCACCTGATTTGTCTCACAGTCCAAAAGGAGAGGGGCATATGGAGGAGCAGACAGCTACTGCATTACATAAATGCATATTTCCATTCAGCACTCATCTCTTTCCATTGCTCTGCAGTTTGTAGCCAGAGACAGTATGACAGACATAAGCTGCATGTAGGGTAACCTCCCTGTAACTCTAGCTTTCCTGTTTTTCTACTAATTGCCCCTTCTCTGGCCCTCTCTTGGGGGTTAGGAGTGATACGCAGGACTGTTCTGCTGAAAATTTCCCATACAAGGCAGAAAAAATACAGTGTTCTGCACATGTCAAAAGTCGTAGAAGCTACTTTGTTGCTCCGGTCAATGCCTAATTTATCGGCGCCTGAGCTTTAAATGTTATCAAAATAGTAAAACTCCCTCTGGGTTCACCTTATGGCTGATGATAGATGCCTATTATTTTTGTGATTTCACCACAGTTTGTGTATTCTAACCACTTCCCAAAAAAAATTATCCCCCGATCAAAAACATCTGAGCAAACTAAAACAGAGGCTCTAACACAAAGCAGTTTTTGTTCTCCACTGGACTGTGCACCATGAAGGACATATAAATGAAACTCCAGGGGGCACATAAGTCAGGCCTCTCCTTCCCTAGTTCTGGGTGCATGAGTCACTTGTGTCAACTGTCATAAAAGAAATTCAAGCCACTAGCAGCACCAGAGGTTCAGTAATAACGTGCTGTTCTTTTTGGTATCTAGGCCAGTTTGAAGGCCCGCAGCTCTGCTCACTGACCCTTAAATGAAGAGGCTCGAGTTTGTCTTATAACACATATCATGCCAACTAGCACATCTTTACTTTAACGGTAAAGTTTAATTAGCAAATTTAATATCATTAAAATGTTTAGCGGATGGCAGCATCAAGCAGAGACCTCTGGTGAGGAAAACTGGAAACCAGTGCCAAAAATTGCAGTTCCTGAAATTGCCACTTGAGGCTTACTCCAAAACTGAGTCAATCTCCATAAAGTATAAATAAACATGCTTACAGTTACAAGACCAAAGCATGATTTAAAGGAATCATCTGATAAGATGAACAGAGAGTCCAATTTTATTTTCATTTTACTTGTATGTTACTTATCTAGCACATCTCTTTGTCTATGTGAGGCTAATGCTATCAGGCTAATACTTTTGCTAGCATTAAAGAGCAAATAACTTAGAAGTCCACATTCCTGTCCAAATATGGTCACATTTGGCTCTATAACAACAAAATATTGACAGTCTTCAAATGACTCATGATAAAGTCTTCAAACTACGACATTGCAACCATTTGGTCACATTGCAGTTGCTGTGTTTAACGTCTATATACAGTCCATGACAAGTCTTTGTTTAAAGTCCAACGGAGAATCACATCATTCTGCTTTCAATAAAAGTAACAATTTTAGTACATTTTTATATATTTTACCTGTAATCTTAGCTGCCCATTTTGCTTCCTTTCCTGCTGCTATGTCCTTGTCTTTTACCCTATTGCCTCGTTGCATGTTTTTTTCCCCCCCACTATTTTAAAACAAAGCAGCAACATGTAGTCAGAGAAACATCTTGAGCTGAGGCATGCTCCCTGCCTCGCTGCTGACTCGGGTGGGTGTAGCTAATTACAGAGCAGGTCCCGTATTGTCCAGGTCTCCAGGGAAACAGCTTTCATCCATCCCTAGTTCCCATGGTGCAGCTTGAAGCTAAGGTGTGCGTACTGACTCTTCTGCTAGCGACCATGCTGTTTGGGACGGATGCACTTCACTGAGCACATTTAGGCTGTTTTCTTTCCTGCTGCTTGAGATATAACTTCAAGATCAACGAGTGAGATGCACAGCATAACAGATCAGTGATGGTGAGTCCATAAAAAATGATCAAATCAGTCAGCAAATGACACAAAAATCATGGCACCCCTCTTGTTATGTGATTCAGGTGTTTATACAGAGGTTTCTCTTACAACTATATATTTGATACTCTACAAACAGAGAGAATTTTTCAGGAAATATGAAGACAGAAAATTATACTGGCTAGCCGGGTATCTGCATCTTATCACTGTCTCTCCAGACAAAGCAGAAGAAAAATAAACGATGTATGTGGTGAAACATTGCTCCTCGACAGATTTGCAAAACTGTGACTGTAGTTCAAACATGACGCTAAGACAAATAGGCAGCCAAAGTTTTCCTGCGATTCAGATCATCTTGTTTTGGTTGACCCAATCAGACTTCAATGCCAAAATAAACACCTTTCTCACATAGAAGTGCAAGAATGATTATTTTTTTTTGTGAGAATTACTTTTTTGTTTGTTTCTAATCGCAAAATAAGACAGATGAATGATGAACTTTCTAAACTTCAGAGTGAAAGCAAAGGACCGCTTTGATTTATTCAAAGTAAACTCATGGTTTTGAACAAAAATATTTGGAGAAACTGATGAAATCTTGATATATACAATTTAGCTACTCATATCTTGTGTTTTTGTAGATTTCATGACTAACATGTTGATTTTTTTTCCCCTGTACAAAATATTTTCGATTTTCTTTTCTCTAAATCATATAAAGGTGGCCAGCATCTGACATTCAAATGTAGCTGTTAATTCAACTGTCATAAAAATCTAGCAAAGCTGGAATGTGCTGAACTGGACACAAGCTGCTATCCGCAAGCCCAACTCCAAAGACAAACTGCATGTCGGACATCAAAGACAACTGCCGTGGAAAGGCACGCACCAGCGGGAACTCTGTAAGAGGATATCATGTCGAGGACCTTGTGAGATGTTACAATGTACAGTATGCAGTTAAAATTTTCAGGTAAACAACAGGGCCCAGTAACAGGTAAAGACTGCAGCTCTGGAATTTGTTCTTATTTTATCCAGGAGAGGAAAGACGAAGTTGTGGGTGCCAGAAAACCCCAATGCGTAAACTTTTATTTGAAGCAGGAAAACCGAGTCAATTTCACAGACGCTCTGTTCCCCTATAACACTTCTACACTGCTGAGTGCTTCCGCCCATCTGTTCCCCTTTTCCTGTTCTCTCTCTGCAGCCAATGGGTCAATCACCAGCCACACCCTTTATCGTAACCCCCCTCCCCTTCTAGCATCATTTGGTGGGCTTTTTTGGACTTGTTATTTTTCTTATCTCTCCTTAAAGCAACCCCTCTTTCCTTTCCTACTCCATGACCCTCTTTTTCTCTCCCTCGCTCTCTCGTCATGACATCGTTCATGTGACACGTGTGGGAAACTTCTGCAGGGCCCCTGCTTCAGACAGGACACTGATATACTGAGAGTGCTGGATGACAGGGCTATTTTTGGAGCTTGTAAATATGAGAACTTCCTTTCCTAAAGTATATCTAATATCCCAGGGGATTAGCAACAACAAGAGACATAATTACTGTGTGTCTGTTATCAATTAGAGTGCAGCTTCTTCTGCTTTTCTCTATGTTTTATTGATAAGACAGAGATCCACAGTACCAGCCCTTTTCCAAGGCTAGCCTACAAGTTGCACAACAAAATCCTTTTGTCTGTATGATAGCATTTTCAGGCACTTCCACGTATTATGCAGTGTTACACTTAGGTCATAGAGAGACATAGAGTCCATCATCACAGTGTGAAAGTGAGGCTCAAGTCCTGTTGATGTTTTTGTGACTGCCAAGACTCATCCATGAGACATTACACCACAATGCACCAACAACAAATGCATACTTCAGGGTGAAAGGCAGAATTATAGCGTGCTGGTGGGCAGACAGCTGTGGACATCAAGGACAAGCAATCCTTATTATACTTTTTTTTAAGTCTGCTTGGACTCCGCCTCGACGAGGTATGCATCCATGTTGGTGCATTGTTGTGTAGCGCTTTGCAAAAAAAGCAGATCTATGATGTTTTTCTCCTTTCTGCAGCTCTCACAATCCAAGTTTAGACTCAATCATTTTTTACGTTTTGCCAACACCTTGACTCATAAGCGTGCAAGTATAAATGCAAACCCCTTCTACAGTGTAGGCCCTTTAACGCAGTACTTGAAATTAGGCTTTCACCCCAAGATTTATGGAGCCATCCCAGCACACGGTTCAGAAGGTAGTCAAACCTTCTCCCCTGTTTGGAAGTGAAGAGACAAGACAAGGAGCAAAATAAAGTGGAAAGATAATTGAATTTGACCTTTGGAGGAGGAAGCTGAGGCTGCGATGAGGGAGATCTGGGGTTTGTTGCCAGTGTTTTAACAGAAAACAGACCACACAGCATGAGAGCCGGGAACTGCTCTGAACAGCCGCAAACGGATTAGCTTTAACCAACTGACTGGACCTATTTATAAAATTGAAATCAGTATTAAAAATGTATGGCGACTGCTTACAGCGTGACTTCCCATCAATGAAGATGATTAATAGGTGATATATATGCACCGAATATTACTGCCGAAATGATAATGTCTTTCATATTCTTTCTTCTTTTGCCTCTCTCTGTCACAGGCGCACGCACAGCCGAGTGGTCATAAATAAAGTCAGCGCTGCTTAATGTTTAACTGAATCCCTCTTTGCCACCCAAGAGCTTTGTTATGAATGAGGGAAATGAACAAGTTCACACAAAGGACATTCTTATTTTGATATTCATATAAAATGCAGGCAATCTGTAACACATACAGCATGCAACCTAAACATGCATGAGATCTGAAGACAACAAATCAAATTCTGCTCTTTTTTTTCTACAACCACTTCTCTCCTCCGCCTCATTGTAATTTGAAACACCAGCCTGGCAGATGCTATCAGGTCTTCTGCTGATTTTATATGCTTTAAAAGTACCATTAGTCCTATAAAGAGAAACCCTCTTGTTCTGTGAAGCTTTTAAATATAGGAAAAACCCAATGAGCGGTCACTAGACAGTCACATTTGTTGCCTGAAGCAAAAAGACATAAGGATCTACTTGCACTTCATTGCAGAATAAGCATGCAGCTGCTTCACAGAATGAACAATGGATGCTTAAATAGAAACAAGTGTTTCTGTCCAGTGCTGCGACTTAATCCAGGGAAAGACTCCGATGAAAGATGTAGTTCAGCTTGTCCACAAAAGTCCAATGAAGTCATACTTCGACTTGCCAGTTCAATCCTGAAGTGCTGATCCCTCTAATAGGGTCCCTCCATAGAGCGATATCAATATGATACAATGGCACCACCTAGCGGCGCATATGCGCATTTCTAAAACGCATTCCTCTGCGATCATAGCAAGTACAGAATGTTTATATGTACGTGATTAAAGAGAAAAAAGATGCCAATGTCTATTGAAAATAAAATAAATAAAAAAACTGTGTAGATGTATAGAGGCATAAATAAATACAGGAAAAAGAAAGAAACAATAGTGGGACCAAAAATTTGAAAACACAGTCAGTTTGTATATTTTCCTTGCTTCGAGATTACATTAGTTCTCCACCAGTCACTTCCTTGTCTGTTCTCACAAGCTTTTTTGTGTGTTTCTCATCAGCCCCTCGGGGGTGTTGGGGAAGCTATGAAGTGGCCTCTTTTAACCTCTCTCAGCCCACATGGACCTCAATATAGCAACAATATGAGCAACAGGCATTTCCTGTCTGTCTGAAAAAGCAAATACAGAAGTTTAGTTTGATTAGGGTGTGGGGAAAACGTGATGACACTGGAGAAGGGTTTCAGCTACAAAATGTGTTGTTTTTTTGTTTTATGTGAAAGTACAAAGTTTAATGTTAAAAGTATATGAAAAAGAGCCAGAAAACATGACTGGAATTCATATTATTGTGGGACAATTGCGTGTGGTGCTATGAATAACCCTGCATTCATTAAGGCTCCATTGTACGGTGGCTTATACATTCACCTAACACATGAAACATTCCTAGTACGATCCCAGTAGGAGACACAAATGGTTGTGTCAGGAAGGTCATGTGGTCTAAAGACCTGCCAAATCAAAACATGCTGGTGAACAGAGGCATGTCCAAAAGAGAGGCGTGGGGAGGACCAGTGCCACCTAACCCATAATTGATGCCCCCCACTAAAGATATGATATATGAACTAAAGCACTACTTATATCTAAAGTACTGCTATTATATCTTACAATTAAACACCATTAGATGAGCACATGGATAGGGCTAGTAGGGATGTAACTGAGTGCATTTATTCAGGTTGAATATTCTTCTACTTTAACTAAGTAGTTCCATGTTATTCTGCTTTCTGCTTTTACTCCATTATATTTCAGATGCAGTTTTTACTCATTGTACTCAATATTGTTTAGTTTAACATTTTAGTTGCCTATTATTTTGTAAAGTAATTGTATTATTATAGCTAAAGCTACAACAATTATATAATAACAGCAATAATAACGATCCAGTTATATCATGAATAAGATTATGAAAAGTCATTCAACATAAGGAGTACTAGTTTTTAGGCCCACCTAAAAACTCTAATCAAAATTCAAGAGAAAGTGATACATTTCCTTGAAATTTTTGTTGAATATACATATAAAACAACAGGTTTTTGAATGCAAATTTTTAATGCTATCCAGTCATACACAAACAGATAAGGCCAACGTGTGACCCACCTTACACTGGGACACAAACTTCATTATGGTTCAGTAAATTTAGGTCAGAGTACTATCACAACCTTACTTCCTCCTATTATGGGTTTAAATTTACTTTTTTATATAAATAAATGTATATAAATATGCAACTGTACAAACTTGTCAGTAACTTCAAACTGAATTTTTGTTACTACTGTTGCCCACCTGCAGTACCCTCACAACCCACCAGGGGGCACTGGCCCACACTTTGGCAGTACTAATAATAATCATCACATTGTCACATAATAACCACTTTGTCCTGGTTCTGTAACAAGAACCAGAGCCATAGATGAGTCTGTAAGTCATGTCTTTTTAAGCCAGTTTCTACATCAAATTCCTTTGCAGTACCTCTGCTGTGCTCTTGATCTCCCCTGTGACACCCCATTCCAAAAATCCTGAAAACGCCCCTACTCATGGCTAAGGGAGCAGCCACAGATGTTTTTTGTTTTTGTTTTGTTTTTTTAACTAAGATTTAACAGATTGAAATGATACACACAGAGAAATAAAGTGTAAGGCTTACCCTCTGTGCTGCAGCTCAGCTTCTTTTCTCTGCTGGAGAGGGGCAAACCAAACAAGCCAGAGGGAATGCTCAAGTTTGAAGAGTGGTTATTTCCCATGTTGTCTCCCCCAGAAAACAACACTTCACATTTATCACTACAGAGCTTCTCTTGTCGTGTACAGTCTCTGCAGACTGGCGGGATAGTGAAAGTCTGCTTCTTTTATTGCTAAAACCATCCCGCCAGAAATTTGAAGGGAGTAAACACAGCCACGTGGCTTTAGCTGTCTCTTTATTTGGTCCAATAAAATCCCAGCCGGGAAGGGAAGGACGTTAGCACGTGCGGAAGGTGTGTGAGTATGCGCGCGCGGACCGTTAGCTATACACACGTGGTAGGGAGGCTTTTTTTTCTTCTTCTGTTTTTTTTTTTTCTTTTGCAGCCCAAACGGCAGTTTCTAAAAGAGGGAAGTGGGCGTGCGCAGTAACCCCGACCTTGAAAGGTGGGCGCGAGACAGTGTTAATGTTTGGAGGGAAAATTATTTGTTTTCAAAAGCAGCTCTGCCAAAGGGCAAATAATGGAAAACTAGATTCAGTGGATTTATAACATGTTAGAAGTGTTCTCTGGTTTTGCTATGATACTGGACTTCAAGTTTGTTTAATACTTTGTTAAACACAGCTGCCATGGTGAGGGATTTTTAAATATGTAAAAGCAGAAGAAATGAGGAGTAAATGCTAAAATTTGAGCTTAATTGTCAATGTTGTCTGTAACTCCTGCCAAGGTAAAGAAGGCCTAGTAAGTAGGTAAAGGCTACAAGAACCCCAGCAGCATTTATCGTCAAACCTGAAAGCCATGTATGAAAGCTGAAAGCTCAAGGGTTTCTGTTAGCTAAGCAAACTGTTTTTCCTGTATTACATTTTTTTTTGGGGGGGGGGGGGGGGGCTTTCCACTAACTGGAAGGTTGGTGGTTTTATTCCTGGCTGCTGCAGTCTGCATGCCAAAGTATCCTTGGGCAAGAAACTGACTAACTGAGTGAAGGAGGCATGTTTTATAAAAGGCTTTAAGTGCTCAAGTAAAAAGTGCTATATAAGGACAAGTCAATTTACAATTTACTTTTTTCATCAATAAATCAGTGAGCCGATAGTCAATACATTATTTTTTCCATCAAACTTTGTTTATATATCATACGAACAAGCTGCTGAGCTCCAGTAATGTCACTGCTGACCTCTCACTTTGAAGAACACCAGCTGACCTACTTCTTCTCCAAAGAGTCCTTACATAGTTTGAAGTTGTGCTTTGGGCTGGTGTCCTGCTATGGAAATAAACTGGGTCCTATCAAGCGACAGACACATGGTATGACACTGTGCCGCGAAATGGACTGACTGCCTTCTGTTGTGTATCATTCTGCATCCTGTTATTGTTTTGCCAGTGTGTTTTTCTTTTCTTTCTATTAGGGGAAGTTCACTGACATCTGGGTGAGGTCATCTGTGTGAAGTTGTGGGTCTAAATAAGTGGGGCTCTATTTGGTCCAAACTTCCTTATTCCTATCTTAACTGTTTCCATTTTTTTGTTGGTTTTATATTGATTTTGTTTTTATAATATATAGTATTTTATTAGAGTTAAAAATTATTTTTAATTATTTTTGTTAAACTGTTAGCAAAACAGAAAATGATGACTTTAAGTCAGGGTGGTAAAACACAAGGCCCGGGGGCCAGAATAGACCCAGCATAGACAGCTTTGGAAAACGTGAATGAGTGCACAGATGTTTTACCTTTAACTGTATTTCCATGGGTTTTACAGCTTTTCCTATTGAGAACGATCTTGTCATTCATACTACACCAAAGTACCCAATAGATAAACAACAGTTTACTTATTTGCTATAGCAGTATTTATCTATCCTGTAGAAAAACTGAAAAGTACTATTAAAACTAATTTTTTATATAATAAAGAGGAATAAATGTGTAATTAAACAACTTTACACTGACAGAAAGAGGATTTTTGCTGGTTTGGCCCACTCAAGATTAAAGTGGGCTGTATGCTGCTCACAATGTAACATTACACTCCTGATGTTACTGAAAAACATCAAAAACTTAGCTTTGCCTTTCTGCCTTTCAATTCAGTTCAGTTCAGTCCAATTCAGTGTTATTTATAATGCCCCATCACAACTGCAGTAGCCTCAAGGCGCTTTGTATTGTAAGGTAACGTTCCTACAATAATACAGAGAAAACCCCAACAATCAGACAATCCCCTAAAGTGTGAGAGTGGTGAAGAAAAACTTTCCTTTAACAGGAAGAAATCTCCCGCAGAACCAGGCTCGTGGAGGGGCAGCCATCTGCCGTATCTGGTTGGTAGTGAGGGCAGGAAGACGGGACAAAATCTATCATTAAGGTAGGGTTATCACTTGAGTTAGACTTCCAAGGGCTTATGAATGTGCCAGCTGTTCCACATCTCATGTGGCAAATATCATTTCTCAAACTAAAGATTCTGATATATTTTTCCTATTAATCAGTTTTCCACCAGACTCTCTGATATTTTTTTCTATTGTAGTTAAACAAAGATTTCTCCGTTCTATTTCCCGTTATAAAGTATTATACATCACTCTGTTATATCTTTATATTTTGGTAGATTTTTGTATTGGATTGCCTATAGTAATACTTATAACAAACATATAACTTGCTAAACTTGCCATTAGGACACAGGAGTGATTCCTACTAAAAGTATATACATGTGTAAATGATACCAATTATAAATAATCCATGTTTTCAAAATTCCTAATCAATTTGGTGTGTTTTTTATTTAAAAAATGTTACTATTCCAAACATTGGAATAGTAGCATATTAGGCTTCTGTTTAATCTTCTGTGTTGTTACCCTTTCCTATTTTAACCTTAAGATATCAATGTTTCATTTCTAGTTGATCATTAACTCTACCCAATACAGATTACTGAAGTGGTCACATTGCCCTTCATCAGCAGCCTTACAGCACAGTTACTCATTAACTGCTCAAAAGTCTACAGTTTGAACGGAAATGTCTTGAGTTGGACCTATAGCAGTTCAGTCTGTCTCTTGCTTTATCCAGCTTTACACTTTCTGTCTGTGGGGCTCAGGGGTATTTTCCGAATTTTAACTTCAATTTGAATAATGAAAGTAAAAATTAAAAAAATTGCATAATGACAATGATGTCATGTTAGTGTGAATCCCCAGGTTAGACTCATGAATGCCACATCTGTGTTAGACAGTGGGTTATTGATTTTCTACACCCACACTGATCATTTTAAAACCTCTGTGGTCCCTTGGAAACCTCAACCTTTCAGATCATGTGGGATGATTAAGTCAAAATGAAAATATGACTTTTATGCTGAAGGCAAAAACTCGTACGCTCCTACGTTCTGTTTAGTCCAGTTACAGGTTGCGTGTCTTAGTGGTGAAACACGCAGTGTTTTCCTCAAGATGGCGCTCACACCCAATGAGCACACACTCAGTGAGAATCAGAACTCCTTTTGAGTATCCTTTCATTTCATTTGTGTGACAAGCCCCTCTGCATCTTCTCTGGACTTGTGTTTTAACATACTTTTTGTTCACTTCCTTTAGTCAACTATCACAGACTAATTCCTGAATACACAAATTCACGAACGTCGTTGAACAGACGATCCCACCGATGACAAAAGACAGCTTTTAACAGGTCATCAGTGAATAAGAGGACATGTTAATACAACGCAAAGATCATGTGTCCATCTGCAACCACTTTCAAACATGCTCGTGTGATGTGGGAACACGTGATTGGGAAAAAAAAGCTTAACAATGACTGGAAAGCATAACTGTAACTGCAAATAATGTATAGGAAGAAAGCTGATATTTGGATTTATAGGAATTGCTGTACTGCTCCTACACAATACCGTCACACACAGGTTGCCTTTAAAGTTGGGATGCTTCTTGTTGTGTCTGAACTTTTAGGTTGCTCATTAAAAGACTAAGATCAACTATTAGGACAAAACTGAACACATTTTGACCCATTTACAGCACTCTGTATGACCTCACATGAAGTATTGTCACTTGACTTGGAACTGAAAATCAGTTTCTTATTCCTCCAGCAAACTGCATCATCAGTTAAGTTTTCATAGTTCAGTCACGTGGGACCTTCTACAGCTTTTGTATGCATGAGAGGGCCACGGTTTAGATTCAGTGAGTACCATATTCTGCCCAAATGCTCAAAGCTTTATTTATCTTTCCAATACTTGCACACGTTTTTAAGCAAAGACTTGTTTTCATCAGATTTCTCATTGTTCGCAAATGGGCAAAGACTCAACCGGCCTCAAAATTCTCTTAAGTCTCATCTGAAATATGGGCATACTTTTAACAGGCAAACACATCTGCGTGCACCTCTGAGATCCTTATCTACACCTACATGTTCTTTGGGTGTGACATCATCCACCCAGAGTGCAGTCAGCGTAGAAGACAGGATGCCGAGCATTCCTTGAATAACCAACACAGGATCTCATTTCTGCTTGTGAACACAGACCTGACGACGCTTCAGTGAGTGGAAAAATACAGCCTCTGTTCAGTGCCTGTGGGGTGAATGAGGGTGGAATGATGGGTGCCTTCCTCCTGCCTGCGTTTGATGAGTTTTTGTGCTAATAAGTGCTTAAAAGTTGGCAGATATGCAGATTTGGTTTTCTTTATTTATTTTTCTGGATGGGGGACTTTAAAATGAGGCAATGTTTTGACCCTCGTTTATTCCATATAATTGTTTTATTATAATAAAAAATCCCGCATACATCTTTTACTTCTCTTATCTGACATTCTAGGAGGGGCAGTTAAAGGAAGGGGAGTCCTGCTGGCTTCAGTGCAGCTATACATAATGTCCTTAAATTCTTTGAGTTAGTGTTTGGTTATCATGCCAGGAATCTGACCTTATCTCCTCTCCTGTCACGCAACAGCCGCTTGTCTGACCTCTATGATGTGGAATGTCACGGATGCTGGAAGTTTAAAAAAGCATAGCAGCTTTTACAACATAAATATCCCTCTTGCTGGGTCTTTCTGTCCATTAAGTGGCTATTGAAGCAGTTTCTTTTTTTTTTCAGTTTGGCACATTGGCCTCTTTTATGCGGCCTTTCCTCGACAGTGTCTCGGTAAAAGATTTGACCCAGCAGATGGGGCCTGTGGGCGCTGACGTAAAGATTAGAGCAAGGCATTACAATGCCTCAGACACAGGATGTTTCAGAGGCCGCCCCGTCATAGTCGCAATCCTCTTACTGATTTACTGCAGGTGCATACTATGCAGTGACATCAATGTGTGGAGTAAATCTTCTCACTTGGGATTTTGTGAGCGTGCCGGCTGTTACAAAGACACACTTGCAAAACCCAGTTTAAAGGTGTGATGAAGAGTGAGAAGTGTAATTACTCTGTAATTACTCACGTTACAGACTCCTGACACACTAAAAGTCACTTCTAAAGATGTGGGTAAGGTTGTGGTTTCCAGTATCTTCACTCTGTGGCATGTCTGTGTCCCCAAACATGAAAAATGGTGATTAGATGAATAATATTATTTTTGTCATAGCAGTTTGATTGGTCTTAATACATGTATTTACTTCCTTTTAACACAAGTTACAATGTTCTTTACAAAGCACTAAAAAACAGCAGGGTAGCTGGTGGACTCCAAAGAGAAGTGCTCTAATGGATATCTCAAAGTCCCCCTAATGTTCCAGCATTTCTCTGTTCCTCCTTTTGCTCTTGGGCTTCCTCTGTGGTCACCTTCTCTTCAACAAAGCACGTCACAGCAATATTCAATCCAGTTCAGTTCAGTATTATTAATGACACAACAAATCTCAAATCACAACAACAGTCACCTCAAGGCGTTTTATATTGTAAGGGAAAGGCCGAACAATAATACAGAGAAAACACCAACAATCAGACAACCCCATATGAGAAAACATTTGGTGAGAGTGGGAAGGGAAAACTTCCCTTTAACAGGAAAAAGCTCTCTGAAATCTGCTGTGACTGGTGGGGGGTGAGGGGAGGAAGAAAGGACAAAAGACACACTGTGGAAGAGAGCCACGGTTTAATAATAGCTAATGACTCAATGCAGAGTGGTGTATAAACGCAGAGAGTGAAAAAAGGTGAGTGAAGAAGAAACGCTTGGCGGAAAGCCCCTAGCAGTTTAGGGCTATTGCAGTGTAACTAAGGCAGGGTTCAGGATCACCTGACCCAGCCCTAACTATAAGCGTTATCAGAAAGGGAAGTTGTAAGCCTGATCTTAGAAGTAGAGAGTGTCTGTCTGCTGAATCCAAACTAGCTGGTTCCAAAGAAAGGGGTCCTGAGGGTTGAAGGCTCTGCCTCGTATTCTACTTTTAAATATCCTAAGAACCACAAAATAAGTCTTAAATAAGTCTGAGAACAATGTGCTCTATGTGGGAGATATGGTACTATGAGGTCTCTAAAATGGTTTAATATATTCAGCACAAATTTGGTATATATTCAGATTTAATGGGTAGCAAATGAAGAGAAGCTAATATCAAGAACCTTAATTTTCTTTTATATGTCTTCAACACAAGATCGGTGATTGGGACGTCTGAGTTATTTAGTTACCTTATGGATTATTCTTGAAATTACAAGACAAATGTGTGCTTTGTGGTCAAGCAAAACCTTATGTAGAGCAAATGGTAAACCTTCTCATTCTCCAGTACCAGCTATCAATGAACAACATTTCCCAGTGACATTAACATGACAGTTAACCTGTATGTCACCAAAATAAACTTTAATTTCTTCGGTTGGCTTCTATAGAAGCAGCCCAGCAAACCAGCAAATGATGCTGTGAGGGTAGAGGGTACTACTTGACTGAATCTCTAAAAGTTGATTCTGTTCATCTGGACGTAGCGTTTTGTGGGAGAAACGTTTCATCACTCATCCAAGTGACTTCTTCAGTCTCAGCTCACTGCAGGTTTCCCCAGTCTTACAGCAGCACATCAAGAAGGCCCAGTTGGACTTTTGTCAAAGCTGGGAAGGCACCTAAAGAAAGCTCCAGCCGATCCAAAAGAGAAGGAAACCTGTAGTGATCCCGTATGTGTCAGGAGTATCGGAGCAGTTGAGACGCATTTTTTCTAAACACCGGGTCTCTGTGGCTTTTAAACCCCAAAACATGCTGCGCCAAAAATTGGTCCACCCCAAGGATCGGGTCCCCCGACACAAACAGAGTAAGATTGTGTACGCCGTTAAGTGCCAGGAGGATTGCCAGGATTTATACATCGGGGAAACCAAACAACCCTGGGCGAAGTGGATGGCACATCACAGAAAAGCCACCTCGTCAGGCCAGGACTCTGCAGTCTATTTACACCTACAGGCCAGTGGACACTCTTTCAAGGATGAGGATGTACACATCCTGGACAGGGAGGAACGCTGGTTTGAGCGAAGAGTCAAGGAGGCCATTTACATGAAAAGGGAAAGACCGTCTCTGAATCGAGGAGGGGGCCTAAGGGTACATCTGTCACCATTTTACAATGCTGTGATTGCAGAACTGACCTCCCAGCCCATTGTTTCTTCAGTGGGCTGGTTTCAGTCATTATGCAAATGTACTGTTTATAAGATTTGGGGAAACCTGCAGTCAGCGGAGACTGAAGAAGTCACTTGGATAAGTGACGAAACGTTTCTCCCACAAAACGTTACGTCCAGATGAACAGAATCAACTTTTGGAGATTTACTTACCTGCATGATTGAGCATGCATCAAGACGATACTTGACTGAATTTAAAGGTTTGTATGATAAGACATTAACCAATAGGTTACTCACTCGGATAGGCTTTCTGCAAAGACTTCACTGTCATTTATTAAAGGTATGAATACACTCATACGCTCTCAAGTGGTGTGGAAGCAACAGTCAAGTCTCACTGATGTAATCTGCTCTGACTGATGTAATAGGGAGGGCTGGGATTCTGTGTCTTCTTGAACATGGCAGCTGTGTCTGACAAATTACATAACTACTTTTTTCTCTTTTTTTCTTGGGATTGTGATCATTAAAACGACTTTGAAGGTGAGTCAGAGCCCAGCTGCTAAATGGGAGAGTCAACTGGCAAGTTAGTGGAAATGGCAAATGACGTTATGGCCGGTTCTGTCCGACTGATGCCGAGCTAAAACCAGAGGGTGTGAAAAGACAATGAAGACGATAGTCAAGGTGGCGCTTTCTATTCTTATACGAATTGTGTCGTTTTGAAAGCTCTTTTAAATTGTCTCGCTCTCACATTTGAATCATCGCTCTCACCCACACTCAAAAGTCACAGCGCTTTAATGTCCCTGACCTTGCAGTTGACTGGGGCCTTGCTTCCCCCACTCTCCAGAGATCTGCATCAGATCACACACAACGACTCACACACATGCAAAAATACACGCTCCTGCCTTCCTCCCACATTACAACGGCAACTCTAACGATGCAAAAGCGGGGGGTGGGGGGCTTGTTGGAGGAGATGTGCGTGTGTGTGTGTGGTGTGGAGGTGATTGTGGGAATGGGGGGAGAGGGCAGGGGGCTCACATATGTCTCCCCCCTCTCAAAAAAAACCCCAACGCTTTCCTGATGGTGGTGGTGTGGTAATGAATGAGCCTTTGATCGCAGAGCCATCACGTCACTGGTAATGGTTGTTGTCAGAGACTACATTTGCATTGCTGTTAGATAAGACATCAGTGCACACTCCCCCGAAACCTGGGCTTCAATGAATACAGACAGTGAGTTTGTATCGAAGGCTTCAGGGGGCTCGTCGTTATCGTCATCATCACCATCACCATCATCACCTCCACAGGAAGTTTGTCTCCTTTTTCTCACACCCCAGCCGTGGGTTACAGCCAATGTTTTGGCTAATTTGCAAACCAAACATATTCCTTTCCCTTTCATGGCTATCTTAGTCCCCACCTCCTCATTTGAGTTTGAGGCAGGGGATACAAGGGCTGTGCTTGACTGAGCCCTGAATGCTCTTTAGTTGTCACACTTTTCCCAAACGCCTTGCAGCTGCTCCTATTGTGGCAGCAGAGGGAGGTGCTCCTTAGCTGATTCTTTGAGCCTCCTGCTGTTGCCCCGGCCTCAGAGGGGTTCATAGACGGGGAGCGTGGCCTGAACAATGGCTGACGCCATGACATCATGCTTCTTATTTTGGTCGAATCCTTATGCAGATATAAGATAGAGGATTCCATCATATGGAACAAAACAGGGAAGGGTGGTAGAAAAATAATTTGAACACGGCAGTTGACCACTTCCCATCAGCTTTGTTTAGGTGGAATATAAATGTTCCTCTTCTACTGTTCTTTTCATCCAAAATAAAGTAGTTTCACACTATGAAAAACAAACTTATGTACAGCTAAAAAAGTCACTTTATAATGACACTTTTTATTTTAGGTTAGGTTTATTAACGCAAAGATATTTAACTCTTGATTTGTTGAAATTTTAATGGACTAAATGATTTGAGAGAAATAAATGAAAACGATAACACACAAACACACGTGTAGAGTTTGATTTTCTAGAATGGGAAACTGGCTCTTTCATACATAAGCAAACATGTTTATAAATGAGTTATAGAGTCATTGGATACTTTATGAGGTACACACTGCTAGTAGTGGGTTTGACATCCTTTTTGTCTTCAGAACTGCCTTCATTTTTCTTGGCATAGATTTATCAAAGTGCAGGAAGCATTCCTCTGAGATTTTGCTCCATACAGGCATGATAGCATCACACAGTTTGTATCTATGATACAAATCTCTTGTTCCACCATCATTCCAAAGGTGCTTTATTGGACTCTGTGAATGTGGAGGGCATTTGAGTGCAGTAAACTCTGTGTCATGAGTTGAACTTGTTTACATGGCTGTAGAAGCCATCAGAAGATGTGTGGATGGCTCCCTGTATAGATAGTCATAACCCGTTGCCTACTGGTGGTGGTCAGAGGGCCCGGTGGCGCCAGTGTCCGGCAGCCTCGCCTCTGTCAGTGCGCCCCAGGGTGGCTGTGGCTACATTGTAGCTTGCCATCACCAGTGTGTGAATGTGTGTGTGTGAATGGGTGGATGACAGGTTGTGTAAAGCGCTTTGGGGTCCTTAGGGACTAGAAAAGCGCTATACAAATACAGGCCATTTATAACCATAAATAACTAAAAAAATAGGGATTTTAAATAATATGATGAAAAGGTTTTGTCAGAGGGCCAAAGATGAGTGCACTGTGATCATTATGGGATGGGGATGGTCAGTACTTAGGTAGGCTGGGAGCCCAAAGTGGGCCGAGAAAATCTCTGCAACACCCCGAAACCACCAAGGCAGGATGGATCCATGTCTTCATGTTGTTTACTACCAACTGAGTTGCTGCCATGTGTTTAGCTGATGAGATATTTGCATTAGGCAGTTCAGGTGTACATAACATAGAGGCCGGGGAGTGTGTATTTTTCTGTTGAATTGATATTCCCTGCGTTAGTGACCTGGAAATCTTTGATTATTGTTATGATTCACATTATGGAAGAGATGAGTGTTAAATGGTGGTGTGGGGGGGGGGGGGGGGGGGGGGGGGGGGGGAGAAAATGCAACACTGCAACCATGTTTAAAAAAAGTCAAATGAGATTTATTCATTTGTATAAAAACAACATTAAAACAAACATTTCCAAAAATAGATAGAGATATATTACTTTAGTTAATAAATACGTCATAATGCAGTCAAAGAGGACTATGTGGCCCCATTTTAGTAGTCTTACGGGGCTCCGTCCATCTTCGTGCTGCAGCACACAGTACACATACATGAGGTATTTCACGGTCAGCTTCCCCAAAATGTCAGGATCGCCATGGCTTCATGATGTCTCGTGAGGCAAGTATTTGCATTTGAAACGGCCCCCTGTTCAACTCTAAATCTAACTATGAAGATTTCTGGCACATCTACTCCTAGAAAGAAGGGGATACATTCATTGTTCAAAGGAAGGAGAGACTTCCATGCCATGTTGGGGAGTAGATCAATATTGCTTTCTTTGACCAGTATAGAAAGCAAATGAACATATGAGAGGGTAAATGAACATTCCTGAGACAACTGTTACAGCCCTCTGTCTCTTAATGATTATGATTATCAGAAGCAGTTGCCTCATGGAGGAGAAAAAAAAAGGATTTCCCATATAAGACTAAACACAACTATCCTGTCAGTTGTTTCCCCAAGTAATTCAGGTTAAAAAGTGTGGTTAATTTTCACATTTCTCAGTTTAAACATCAATACTCAAATGGTGGTTCTCAAACATCCCTTTGAAATGATGAAAAGCCAGGCTACAGAGATTTGACCAGCAGATCACATAGCCAAATGATCTGACCCTGAAAACAATAGGTGCCCATTCTGTAAGGCGATACCAGCATCACCATAAATGGATAATAATCAGAAGCGCAGTTTTGTGAAGTCACGCTCGAGTTGCCGTTCAAGTCCAAACAAAGTGTCTGCTGACAAACCCTTTCTTCAGCAGCTGGGAGACGTGGTGATGGGACTGTGGAGGAATGAGAGCTGACCGGCAGAAGTGTGCACGGGGATGGAGACGGGGAAGTTGAATACTGTGCTGCTGCCGCCGATAGCTGGACTGCCAGCCTCTGACGAGCACGTCGACGAGGCCAGGACCTGGGACTCGAACTGCAGGAGCTGACCCATGAAGCTGAAGTTTGGGGAGATGATGCTGCGGCGCTGCTTGACAAACTCAAAGGCCTCGTCCAGCTTCACGCGGTTGGTCCGCATGAGGTAGGCGAGGCAAATGGTGGCGGAGCGGGAGATGCCGGCTTGACAGTGAACAAACACCCGGCCTCCTTTGTTTCTCACAGAGTCTGAAGATGAGAAAGAGAAAGGGAAAGAAAAGTTAGTGGAGTGTAAACACCTGCGAGGTTGTATCAGGGCTGAACTCCTGGCTGTGACAGGAAACCACAAGCACCAAAGTCTTTGCAACACTTTGATATTCTATTAAAATTTGCCAGTGCTCATTACGACACAGGAACACAATAAATGGCGGAGCAGGGTGCGAGCCAGTGGGGGCCGCTACCAAAGGAGGCAGACTGAATGCACAAAAGAAGGGGGATAAACCCCTGCTGGCTGTATTGATCTGGGAGGAAAACTGACATTGAGTGAGGAGAAACTGCCTTTTGTTTGGCCAGAACAAAGAGCAGTGTGGAGGGAGCTATTCAAGCAGCCAGTCTACCCACCACAAACTAGCTTGGAGCTGCTGCTTCGCAATTGATCAAAAAAAAAAAAAAAAAAGGAGGGGGGGCATCCTATTTTCTATGGCTGGGAGGTGGCAATGATGTAACCGCATTGTGCCTGAGCAGGGAGCCTGTGCCGAGCCAGCTGGTCGATTTTGGAGGGAACTTTTTTTTTTTTAAATCTGGGGGAAGGGGTTTGGTGTTTGTGTTTCTCCTCATCAACAACTATGCTAGGTGCTTTGATTTAGCAGAAAGGGCGTGCGAAGAGAGTAAACGTGATGATGTACTCACCGATAAATTCGATCGCCTCATTGAAAAAGGAGCTGATATCAGCTTTGTGGTTGTCCTCGACAGGGATGCTCTTGTAGAGGAAGGAGTCCTCAAAGTGGTTGGGGCAGTTGGCAGACACATTGATTAGAGCGGTGATGCCAAGCATGTCCAGCATGTCTTTTCTAGAGGCATGGTAAGCACTACCAAGGTAAAGGAAAGGCAAGATCTCCACTGGACCGCCCTAGACAACCACAACAAAAACAAAAAATCAGTCATAAATATAAAAGTCCAACAGACAGAAAGTGACAGAAACCGGGATTATTTTTGCTTTTTAATCTTTGACTACAATAAAATACCAACCTGGTCATATAGCGGTGTATTGCAAGGGCTACTGTTGGTACCAGCACTGTCAGGATGGTTGGAGCTTAGAGGCAAACTAAGTCCCTGTGGAGGGGAGGGTTTGGTACACATTTCTGGATACTCTGTAGAAAATGTTTCAAATCCGCCTAAAAAGGACAGAAAAGAAACCACCAAGGTTAGATCACACATCTCAACAAAGACGTTTTTAAATACAGCTCTCCAAAAAGGTGACAGCTGCTCATGGTGCTATTTTGGAACATCGTTTACTCCAAGCACCAGCTGTTATGGTGACAGGTGTAATCGTCATTTATTGACCTCGTTGTCAGGAAACAGTAAAACAACTCTTTAAACTACTTAAAACTCGGAGTTTTCTTACCTTTCAGAATAAAAACACTGGCACCGCAGGCGTGACGACACAGGGCTGTAGCAGCAAGCATCATTGTGCCGTCTTTCTTCACTTGGCTTAAGTCCAAACTGCGATCGTCGAGCAGTACCACGGACTGGTACTCCCCGGAAAGGAGCCGGTTCCTGATATCCTCGTTGGGGACGATGTGTTCAAGTCCCAGACCGCCCCTGGCCCTCCTGCGCACTATGGTGCTGAAGCGCACGTTGGTGGAGCCCGAAATGTGAGAGGAGTTGAAGGATAGAAAAGAGCGACAGTCCAGCACTAGGCAGCCCAGGACTTCACCCTCCAGCAAACCACGGAGGGAAGCGCAGTCGATAGTGGGAACCTCCATTATGACCATAGTAGTACGGCGGGGGAGAAATGTTAAATCCAAAAACATAAAGTTACGACGGAAGACAAAACTTAGGTTTGAGCCGACTTGACAAACGTTGTTCGTCCAAGTGTTATTTGAAGCGCGGAGTCCTTTGTTCCGGTTAGCTTGTTTAAAAAGAAAAAATCAAAAACATGAAAAAGTTTTAAGACGATCTTAAAACTGGTCCTTTCTTCTTCTTTAGAGTAGCCTATTCGGCAGCCCCAGACTTTTATTTGTCTTCTTAAGTTTAAAAAAAAAAATTAAATGTTATAGTGAGCGCGTCTGCTTGCGAGTGCCTTTCAGCCCGCTTTTATAAACCCGTGGTTGTGAATGAGAGCTCAATGACGTCAAGGGGACCGCCCTCTTGGATGTCTGCCAATTCTGCGAACGTCATCGCCGACCGTACCGCGTGCACGAGAGCAAAAGAAGGCTCGCGCACAAGCAGGACATTTCTGTACATGCGTCCTGCACGTACGCGGGCACGCGATGTTGACCAACTTTAATCATTAGCGGCTAATGTGTTTTCTTTCTTCAGTGTGTCAACGTTAAACTGTTATAAAGCTATTCTACTTTAATACATTAGGCTGCTAATTCACCAAATTAAAAGTACAATCAACACCAATTTACAGCCTTCTAAGTGTTTACACATCTATTTGTCCTATGCAGTAATTTATAATAGGTGCTTTATGATTGTTTATTTCAGTGCACGCTGCCAGTGTCTTAAAGGTTTATAATTGTTTAATTCTGGTTCATGTAAAGTCCTAATTTGAAGATCTGCATGTCAGGAAAAAGAGGAATTTGCCAAACCTTTCCATGATGTTAGTGCTTAATTAGATTTTAAATTCGCCTCTTCATCTGAGAGTTGACAAATAACAAGATAATAAATAGATATCTGCCACGGGTGCCATAAAAGTTTACACATTGTTTTTATTAGTCAGCGGTACATAGTGTTCAATGCCCCGAGAGCAACGGCTAACCATAAAAGTTAATCACTATATAGAAATCTGAAGTCCAGTAAATTTCCACATGCTTAGAAACAAAACAGTGGATTGCCAGGAAGGCAACAGCAGATGGAGATCTCTTGACCAGCTACTTTTGTTTCATCCGTGATCTAACTGGAAAAGATGGGTGACATGATGAACTGTTTAAGTCAAAATGAGAGTATGTTTTTAAAAAAACAAAACAAACAAAAAGCTCTGGGAAACCCTTTTCATTTGTTGTTGTGGTTTGCTGACTCAGTACGGACAACACTTCTCTTTCATAATAAGGAAGCTGGAAGATCACTGTTGTTAGAGACCGTGTGTCTGTTGACTAGCCCTACTGTCTTGAAACTGAACAGCAGACACACGTCACGGTTGTTTGGTTGTGAAACAAACATTTACCAAGCAGAGGTGAACGTGTGATATTACAACACTGGACTTTAGGATACCATAACAGTCGCTTATTTAAAAAATTAGGTCACCTAACATATTTACATTTTTTCTTTAATTGTCACACTGTTTTATCAAATAGGTCATGATGTCATTATGACTTTAACCTGACTGAGTGTGGACTTTCAGGCTTGGTGAGTTCACACCTGTCCTGTTCCTGAGCGTCTCTTTGACTTCAAGCAAGGAGGGGTGAAAAAATGAATTTGTTATCTAAGAACGGAAGGAGGCAGAGGAAGGTAACCAGTCACGGTTGAGTGCAGAAAAACTCTCCAGCCGGTTTAACCTCACACTCATGTGAGATGAGTCACATCTCACACGAGTGTGAGCCTGTGAGGAGCTTGCAACAAAGCAGGAATGTTACACACAACACAAGGACGTAGGGTCAAACAGTCTCCAAAAACAGTCTGTACCCAAACATTTTGTCCTTGCAGCAAATCCGCCTTCCTTCCACTTATGAAGCAACAGGCGTCATAGTTAAGGCAGAAACGGGACACCTGACTAAGAGGTTAAGACAGACAGCCAGAACAAAACAAAAGCAACCCTGTGAATCAGTTTTGTACTTTCTTGAAGTAAGAGGTGCCCCCCCCCCCCCCCCCAAAAAAAAAAAACAAAAACCAAAAAACCCCCAAAAAACAAAACACACCATCACTTATATCTGGTGTGATACTGGCTTACAAAATATTCTCGGATATTAATTCAAGTTTTACTGGCAAAAGCCAAGTATCATATTTCACCATCTGCAACAGTGAAGCTGGTATAGTTTTCTCCTTTTGAAGCTGCATGAGTGGCTGTATTATGCGTGATCACTGCAAAACGAGACCCAAAGGATACAGTGGGAAATACTACAAAGTCAGGTGTTTTTTTTATGTATGTCAGGATGTGAATGTTTTTCTTTTTTTGCCTTTTGTGTTGCAGCCATGCTAGATCAGGAAATGAAGCGTGGGTGTGGTTGTCACTTGGGTACAAAGTAAAGATATTCAGTTAGGGGATGAATAAGAGCCCATGACTCAGGGGACCTTTGAACAAGTAGCTGAGATTGAAACAGAAACCAGGAGATGATGGGTTTAGGACTGGTGTGAATATGCCTAATTTCTCTGCGGTCATCATGACCAGAAAGCTGGACTTTGCTGTGAGCACGGCTTGATGTATGTGTGAAACTGAATATTAAAAGTGAGCACTGTAAGTAGTTGAAACCATTGCTTTGTTTTCATTCCCATAATAACAGCCTGTAACCAACCAGCGTTCCCATGCAGAAAGGGAAGTGAAACAGAGGATGACAAAGTGGCATTTCCTGTGGTCAGACCGCTCTGTCACTTGCTGACATCTGTGCCTGATTACTGTCATTGTCACTACGGGCTGCACTGAGACATCACTGGGAAAACACAGGGCCTATCCTGTCTTCTAGTGTCTCAACAACAGACCACTTTTCTTTGAGCCAAAAATATTCTGTTTCTTGATATGAGAGTATATGTGTGTGTGTTAAGGAAAGAAAACGAAAATACCTACAGTGGAAAAAACGTTAACTGATAGATTTGATGGATTTTTGGTAGGAGAGCAGCAGATGCATTTCTCAACCATACCAGCCTGACGTATAGGTCTCAGTTTCAGTTTTGTGGTGTTATTTTAGTCCCCTAGAAATTTGTACATGATCGCAATGGATGTGAACCAAACTCATAAGTAATGTTACTGTAAAAACTCACATATTCTCCATTCATTTGTCAGACTTGGAAAAGCTTAGCCGAGGGCTGTTTTGCTTGAAAAATCTATTTTTACTACACATCAGCTGATTTTCTTTCATGGTGACCTTTTTTTCATTTTTGCACGTGAAGGGTAATCTGTGTTGGTCAGATAATGTGCAGGCTTTTGTTTACTTGCCAAAAGGCACAGCTGATGTACTTGGAGTCAACGTGGGAGATTAGATGTTAGCACAGTAATACCTCTATTAGTTTTATTAGAATGGCAATATGATTTATATCACATAGACGCCTCGAGCAAAGTAGTAGTTAACACATGCTGCTTGGCAAGCGTAAAGGTTGTTGATTTGATTCCAGCTAAAGACATAAAACCCTCTCTGGATTGCGTCAAGAAGAGCATCTGATGTAAAACTGCCAGATCAAATGTGCGTAGTTACTCGCCATGGCGGGAGGGGGGGGGGGAGAAGGGCAAAGTGTCTTACTTACTTTTAGAAGTAAGAACAACATGAATAACAGTAATGATAAAAACCCATGTTCTTTTATTAAATAACACCTTTCTTTAAAACAATCTATTGTTTGGACTCCTAAAAAGTTACTCAAAACTACCTTTACCTGTCATATGTACAATTGTATAATAGTTTTCTATTCATAATTTATGGACTGGTACTTTTAAAACACTTTTCTACTCAAGTTTAGCACTACAAGCACTTCCTAGTCTCACTCACCAAATCACATTCATACAGCTGTTGTTTCAGCATTCACACACACACACACACACACACACACACACACACACACACACACACACACACACACACACACACACACACACACAAATGCATTGGGGGCGTCTTGGTGTTGTGGATCTTGCCCAAGGATTCTTTCATAAGGATACTTTGAGAATGTAGGGATTCATCCACCAACCTTCTGATAGAGTCCTCCTTAGATACAGCCACTGAGGTGGCAGAGTTTTATGTTTATAAATTTTCATTTCTTGGTAAGAAGGAGTTGTTAGCATTATTTTAAAAAAAGGGGAAGAGAACCTTTTCCTCTATGGCAATTTGGCAAAGGTGGTAGAGCTGGTTGGCCACTAATCAGAAGGTTGGTGGGTTAATTCCTGGCTTGCTATGTTCTCATGATGACATAATGCTTGTATGAATTTGTATATTGAGGCATGTTGTAAGAAAATGAGCAGAAAAGTGCTACACAAGTATCAGTGCAGACCAACTGGGAAAATCAAAGAATGAACTAAAGTTTTATTGGGCAAGATGCTGAACCCTGAGTTACCCACAATTCATCCATCACTGCAGTGAGGGTGTATGTGAATGTCAGCTAAATATTTACTTTTAAAATGTGTAGGTGAATGAGACTTGGAGTAGTACATACTTTTTTTTTTAACATTTTTAAAATATTTTTGTTCTCTTGCTGCACATATTAAAAAAGAAAGCAAAAAATAAGAGTAAGAGCATAACACATGGATAATACTGGATTAAATTTGAGTTTTGAGCAGTTTGTATTGCCCATTTTTGTCATAAAATTCATAATTCCTTTTCCTCTTAAAATTCACGTTACTAAATAAATAAAAAAACACTATAGTTTTCAGTCAATAAAATTATTTTTAAAAATGTGATCGTATTGCACAAGTTCATCTTTTGTTAATCTTAATGTTAATTTTTAATTATTTCTTAATTTAAAAAACGTTTTCCCATTCATGTTTCGGCCCATTATAATACGGCTGCATCACTCGGAGGAAGAAGAATCATAGTGAACAGGAAGTACATCTTAGCCAATCAGCTTCTGCAAAGCGTCCTAAGCTGACGTCAGCCCGGTACCCATGAACAACCGGTAGCGTTGAAGATAGTATGGTCTCCTGTTGTTTGTAGTTTTCTTCTTTTTAACGCCCCTGTCCAACGTGCAAACATCATGACTTTCGATGTTAGGAGGTGAGTACGGGGGGCTTCCGGTTCTTTGTGGCGGGATATGAAGTGGAAAGTGGTGGTCTGCTGTCTGTGAGCTCTAGATGAATTAACAGTTGGCTCAGCATCACATGCTACTGAGGCAGCCAAAGTTATCACAATGATGTGTTGCGTTTGACATGAGCGAGCTCAGTTTTTTTTTTTAAAAAGAAACATTTTTTTTATGCACGGGTTTTTCGTTAAGTCGCCGCAGTGATGCTCGGGTTTTTGTGTGGGTTCGTTTTTTTGCGCATGTGCAAATGTCCTCGACCAGCTTTGCCAGACGTGAGCCCGATTACAATCAGCACGGTTGGTTTGGTTTACAAAAGAAACTGTGTAGCACGTTCAGTACACAAACATCAAAACATTCAGTCATTAGCCACCAATAAACAGTGAAACCGGAACACAGCCATTGCAGAGCCATTCAAGCTATTAATCTGCAACTTAAACTTGTTTGCCACACTTTCTCTACAGGGCTGTTAAACCTATCAATAGAGTACGGCCAGTTAGAATAAAAAACAGGATGTTTGCATTGCCCATTTGCATAATGCTCACTTCATCCTGTTTGCCAGTGCCAAGACAAATTTAGTAAGAACACATTTTGAGCCAGCCTTTAGATTTTGAATGGAAATCTGCCATATCCACAGTCACAACTGTTAAGTTCACAGAGATGAAACTTCACACATTTATACAGAGTCTAAAATGGTATCTGATAAACTCAACTGCAGCGTGTTCTGGAAACTAATTAAACACATACAAAACGTATCTCTTCAGAGGCTCTGAATAAGTAATGTATTACTTTTGCAGTTATCCTGTTGCTCACCAGACCCAACAAAAGTCATTTCCTAACAGTATTTTAACAACGCAGCTGCTATATTGAAGAAAAACATTTAGCAAAGTCATAAACAAAATATCTTCTATGCATTTTATTTTGACAGCAAATTAAGTTGTAAAGTGCTTGTACTTGTTAATAATATTTATGTTTCCTGCCTGTGGATTGCATTGTTACATTTTGGGCTTATTCAAGTGCCTTTTAGTTGTTTGTCTGTTGGTTTCTTACCATCTAAATTTAAAAAAAATTCTCAAAACACTATCTTTGACACACACAATTAATGTAGCACAATATTTGAGTATGGACTGGTTCTAACCGAGCACTCAAAGTGCCTTTTATTGTAAATGGTAAATGGCCTGTATTTGTACATAGCTTTACTTAGTCCCTATGGACCCCAAAGCGCTTTACACTACATTCAGTCATCCACCCATTCACACACTGGTGATGGCAAGCTACATTGTAGCCACAGCTGCCCTGGGGCGCACTGACAGAGGCGAGGCTCCCAGACACTCTGACCACCACCAGTCTCTTGAGCCACGATCGTCCCTTACTACAAGCTTTAGTCACCCATTCACACAGTGCTTTGTTCTATACCATCTGGAGGAGTATGGGGTTCACTCCCTTGCCCAAGGACGTTTTCGCAACTTTACCATGACCTTCCGAATAGCAGATGACCCGCTCTGTCTCTTGTGCAGAGCTTGTGCAGTTAATCTTACCAGGGAGTCACATTTAGGGCCTAATTGTAACATTAATTCTTACTGGTAGCAGTTTATAAAGAGAGAAAGTTCATATTGAGCAGAATTGAGTTTGGCTTACTAGCGCAACAGTTACAGTTTCTCACATGGACCCTAGGAAAAATCAATTGCCCATCCCAGGTCCTGAGCCACAGCTTCCATTAGTAAATGTGATGTCATTTGCTGATAGGTCAATAGGAACCAACAAGGCTCATATGTGACAATGTTTCAGATAATCCTCCAGCTCTATTTAATGTGAAGTAATCACAGTTTTCAGATAGCTGTATAGCTGTGCTGAATGTTAACGCAGAAAAATCGGACAGATTGATGAAAATGATCAACAGCACGGTCAAACTGGAAATCAGTGTCTGTCATCTTTTTCCAAAGATTACAGCTGTGTTGTGCTGACAGAATGATTTTACTACAGAAGAAAAAACACTCTGGATGAACTGTGTGTCACAAGAGGTCAGATTCTCATCGTTGGATGCTTTGCTTGATGCCTCGATCATACAAAACCCGCATTGCAACAGCTAGAAAAGGCTTGAGTAACTGTTTCGAGGTGTTGTCCTTTCAAAAATACTGCAGGGTTAGTCACCAGCGTGAGGGTGTGTAACACTTTTTGGCTACCATAGATTGCACCATCCACAAAAGTAGGATGTATTCCCAGAATGTGCATGTTATTTATTTCAAAGCGCACAACAAATAAGCTAAAGTGCGAAGCTGGTGTTTTTCTGCCTTTATGTTCATAAATCTGATGAGCAAAAATAATAAGGTGCTAATTTAAAATTTAAAACCTAATTGCATGTACACATTTTCATTTCTTTAAAAAAAAAGACACACAGCTTTCCTCAAAGAGTTACTTGTGTATTTGTTAGGGACTATTTTAAGCTCTGGATTAATGTACAGTTGGTGTTCTAGGTTTTTTTTTTTTTTTTTTTTTTTCCCAGCAGCAGGATGGTGTACACATATACGGTCTTGTGTTCCCCTTCTAATATGTGGTAGTAAATTTCTAGGTTTGGTCTTTTCTAGAAATGCGTATCTTTCTCAGCTGCTGTAGATTGACATTTCAACAGTAATAAAGTTCTTCCACAAATGCCAACTTCCAACAATGAGGATCATCTCATTCAGGATGACCGAACAGCGTCACTGAAGGAACGAGTGAATCACCGAAAGGCTTTTATGCCCAAGTTTAATGTCCTTTAGATTATGTCATTTATTGGCACAAGGACATTTTGTGTTAGCCAACCCGATGATCTGCTGTGTTTATTACATGGTCACTTTAGAGGCTTAATATGGATTCTCCCTGTTTTTTCAATAATTGCAGTAATGACTTTATCGTAACAGAAGTTGGGTTACCTACGTAAAGAGAGAAGTATTGCTTATATTCTGTGGTGTAAGGTGTGAAAAGAAGAACCTTGATCGTCTGTAATGTGGGTTTACTCGGCTATACATGGAACAAACTACTGACTCACCGTGAGTCATTGCCGAGATTCGGCTTATTTATTTAAGACCCTTGAAAAGTAGGCTTGTGTTTTCGTGTCATGGTGTTAACAGCTAGATGCTGGTACATCATGTCCTCCCTAATCACATAACATCTGAGCAGTGAGATGTGACGGAAGGAGATGTGTTGACTGTAATTCAGGAAATTACGAATGTAAGTGGTACACTGAGATGTGAACCCTTGAACCTCATCATAAATATTCATGAAGTGTTCTGAGTAGAGATAGTTTGATAAAACCACAGTGTCGCACAGGTTAAAAATACATATAGTGAAAGTTTATGTCAGTCTTTTTTTTTTTTTTTTTTTTTTACACTTCAGTAGGTGTATAGTCATGTTTTTCTTTAAAGTATATTTTCTTTAATTTAAATAACTCCTGGATCTTTTAAATATTTTTTTAAATTGCTGACTTTAAAAGGTTTAACTTTATAAATTGTACTTTATTATAATAAAGTTACTGACTACATTTTGAAGCTGCGATCAAGGAAATAAGAAACTTTTTAACCAGTTACTTTAAAAGTCGAAAAGCCTGCAGCTCTGCTCTGCTCTGGATTCCACTCTTTATGTTCTCGGATTAGTTCTCCACACTCTGGACTCTCTACTCAGTTCAGCTACGGTTCCCCCGCTGCTCTGCGCAGCAGGCGACCCACCTGTTTCCATGTGTCCACAACCTGCTCTGTCACTACTCAATATTCCATCCAGTCAGCCGGCAGTAATTACTTCTGCTAGCCACTACGATGATGATAACAGACGGCTAGTGTAGCTAATTACAAATCATTAAACTGCTTAAGTTAACATGTGTGACAACCAGGTTAACATTTATGCTAACTGTTTAATACTTGTTGAAGCTTTACTAGTGTCTGACATTTCTCCTAAACTGTTGTTTAGTGTAATGAACATATTAATTTTACTAATGAATTCATTAACCTTTGTCACCTCAGAGTGAACACATTGTAGGACTGTTTAAAAATGTTACAATAAGTCTCTTTAAAAAAAAAAAAAGGAAATAGTTTAGCTGTGAGGCAGTAAACACAACTCATTTTGGTTACTGTCAAGTGAAAGTTGTGTGTTGTGGCCTTGTCTATTATTGTCCTTTTGTGGTATAATCTTAAATCAGACCTTTATTTACCTACCCCTGGTTTGAAGTGCGGGACACTGTTTGTGAAACAGCGGTGTTATTCCAGTAGGATGACATGATCACAGTATGTTTTTACTTTAATGTCAAAGCAAAATGACGTATGTGAGCGAGGAAGCGTGTCTGCATGCAGCTCATTGCTTTTAACTAGTGAATAGTGTGGTTACATGGGTCACCTTTTAAAATCAGATGATGTGTAATTCGAAATACTTGAGCCAATATTGTATGTGGAGTCAGTGATAGTGATGTCATATTGTTCTTTTTTCTTTTTTTTTTCCAACACCTTCAACTGTTAAAAACAAAGATATGTGTGTGTGTGTGTGTGTGTGTGTATATGTCTGTCTGTCTCTATGTGTGTATCTATGTATATGTATAGATCCACAGATACACATGTAGTTTTTATAAGGGGAATTTATAGCTTTTGTTTAAAAAAAAAAAAATCCTGTCCACGTAAGCAATGCTATGGAAACTATCTCAGGCCTTATGAAAATACAAGAACTAATGTCATGCATTGTCAGGAGCACACAAGTAGTGATAAAACACTAGTTGTATGGAAATGCTAGCCAATCAGAAGCCTGACTTTAAAAAAAAAAAAAAAAAAAGATGGTAAAGGCTCACACATTTGACACTGAAAGACAACAAGGAGTATTTTAAAAGCTCAGTTTACATGTGTACAGAAGGCAAAAATGCACAGAAAAAGGTCAATTTTCTAAAATACATGTGCATGTAGCAGAACTGTTTCTCTAATTAAGCTGAAAAAAAAAACCTGTATTTGTATAACCAAGAATAATCCAAATATATTCCAGATGAACTTCCTTTATGTAAAATGATCCTTTCCTGCCATAATGCTGAACTTGACAAACTGCACAACTCGCATATTCATAAAATGAGCTCAGTTGTTTTACGTTCTTATCAGTGGCTGAATACATATCTCGAACATCTCTGTTCCAAATAATACCACTATGACCACAATCTGCCTTCAGCCTTAGTCTACTCATACCATCTACACCGCAGAATGCGTAAGTAATACTTGAATAAACTCCAAAGACGTGGAAAAGACTAGAACTTGACTTACAAGGCCTTCACATGGTGGGGATGTATATCATTTTGCTCCACCTGTCAGGTTGTTTTATGTGAGGAAAGGCAGTGCACATTATCTATCTACATTAGTATGGATGTATACTGTGATGATATACACATAGAGGAATGCTGAATGAGAGTTTTGGGATCTAGGAGTGCTTCACATTAAAACAAAGGCGTTAAAGCAGGAGGTTATGCAACATCGAGAGAAGAAACAGAGGTGGATTACAGGAAGCCCACCCTCATACTTCCTCCCGGCCCTGCATTGCATTAGCTGTGATTATTTTTCTGGACGCTCTAAGTGGAAGAAATGTAGACAGATGTGATTGTTTTGGTAGGAGACTGCTAAGGAGAGTTGAGTGGGGAGATCGGGGTGTGGGAGGAGTTTGCACAGTCAGCCAAAAGATTTTTCACTGCCCAAAAAGGACAAGCGCAAGAAGTCCTGAACCGAAATAGTTTTGGTGTTGAGTAGCAGATTTTTTCTCCTTCCTTTTTCTAGCTCCCAAAATTGGCAAGAACAGTATTTCACAAGCAGAGTCGATTGTGTCAGGTGGAAATGATCTTCCCATCTCTTAAACGCTGATTTACGAGCAGTTTAAGAAAGGTATTTTTAGAAATATCCAAAAATGTTAAACTGAGGATTTTACCGAGAGTAAATCAGCAGTTCTTATATCCACTTACTGCCAAGAAGATGAAACCATATGATTTAAAGTTGTCGGTGAACTTGTGTTTATGTTTCTGTGTGTGTTTTTGTTGGCTTTGTGTATGTGTGGAGTGTTAGACCTTTGTTGGGGTCAGTTCATAATTACAGAGCAGACATTCAAAGGAAGAGGTTGTAACCCTGTAAAAGTGCGTGTGTGTGTGTTTGTATGTGTTGCGGTTGGCCGTCTGGATCTGTTATATATAATGGCGGACGTCCAAAGCTAACATTCCACCGCGCTTCTGTAATATCGCAAGGCATGATCGGTACAGAATGTGCAACGTTTTTCAGCACATAATATTTACATTTGCTATATATTTCTTTTTGTCTCTCCTCAGATTTGATATCTACAGGAAAGTGCCAAAGGATCTCACCCAGCCAACATACACAGGAGCTTTCAGTGAGTAGTCCTTCACTCACAGGCCAAAGTTATGCGCATCTACTTTAAGGTTTTCATTTTTTTGTAATTTTTTTGGGGGGGATTTTGTTCCACATATGTGAAAGGAATTCCTGAATCTTGCTTCTATAAATGGAAGATGCAAAATGTGGCAAAATAAGATGTGAGACGTAATCACTTTTTCCAGTGAAAGTTAACTGAAAAGGTCATCCTTCGTGACTGTACAGCTGCTTGCAGTAGTTTGACATCAGCCAAAACACTCGTTCTGACTGCTCTGGCTGCTGGTAGCAAAATCTGCCTCTGCAGGACTTAGAGTGAGAATTAACACAAACCAAAGTGTAAAGGCGATAAACCATATTTTGAACAAGTAAGATGGCATGTGTTAATGTTTGTGCCATAGGTGCTTAGATTTGTGTGTATGGGCTATCTTTGTGCTGATTAAGGCTACGTCTACACTAATGCGTTTTCGTTTTCTCTCCGTTTTAGCCTCCCATCCACACTGAGACGGCTTTTTGAAAATGAATACATTTGAAGACTGTGCGTTTGCGTCGCAGTGTGGACAGTGAAAACGTAGACTTTCTAAAAATGATGATGCATTTTAGTCATGTGATGCAGTCATGTGACCAACTAAACAAAGATAGCAGAGGGCATTATACAGCGGTTGTTTTGTTTGCTCTCAATTTTCACAGCCCTATTAAAGATTAATATCAGTTTGTACCAAGGTTATTATCGTTAACAAAAACTAACGAAATAACAAAAACTAGAAGTGAAAAAATATTTTCGTTAACGGAAATAAAAATTAAAACAAGACTTTGCAAAAAAAGGAAAACGAACTAAAACTGTAATGAGTGTTCACAAAACTAACTAAAATTAACTGAATTTATAGCAAAAATGTGTTTAGTTTTCATTGATGTGTGTGTGTCATACAATAGTCTAGGGTGAAAATGAAGTGTAGTTTCCAGGTTTTTTTTCTTGCTGTGTCTCATTATGCCAGCAGGTGGCAAGTACGTTAGTCGAGTCGTCTGTGTTGCTGCTCCGTCCCACGCAGAATCGTGTCAGCAAAAGTCGGGAGAAATCGCTACAGTCCAATTTCAGATTACTTTGAATATGATTGTGTTTTAGATAAAAGCAAGTGTCTTGTAATGGAATGAGACAAATTATGTGGTGCATTTCTAAAGGGAAAAAAAAAATCCCACAAACCTTAAAGTGCACTTGAAAAGCTCACACAAGAAGGCTAACCAGGCTTACCTTGAGAAGGTAAAGGAGCACGCCCAATCCTCATCCCCAGAAACAGAAGCTTGCCCCAGGCAAGGCAGCGTGATGCATCCCAAGTGAACTCCACAAAAAACATTAATGCAGTGCTTCCAACAGCGACCCAATGGCTGCTAGTTGGTCAATTCGCAGGAACATCACAAGCGAGAGGAAGCGTTGGTGAATATGTTTATTGAGCCTGGGATATCTACACAACTGTGTGAGTCAGTTGCCTTCCAAAAGTTTAGCAAATCACTTGAACCAAAATTACGAAGACCCAGTGCTGCAAGAGTTAATAGTCTCATTGGGGCCAAGATAAATCTTTTATAGTTGCCTGGTATCAATGGTTGTTCATCTGCCCTAATTTTATTTATTTTTTAATAACCCATAGGTTCCCTATAGGTGGGAATGCGAGTTGTCTGTCACTGCGTGTTAGCCCTGTGACAGACTGGCGACCTTTCCAGTGTGCAGGGTATGGTAGCTGGAATAGCAACATACCCAAGGATAAGCAGAAGATAAAAATAAAAACTAAACTAGCAAAGAAATGGTAAAAACTAATTAAAACTGATATAAAATTGAAAATCTGAAGTCAAAACTAAATAAAAATAAAAACTAATGAAGATTGCAAAACTATTAGCTTTTCTTCAAATTATTTAATTCTCACTCGCTCTTGCTACTTTGTACTTCTGTGTTACTCGCAGCAACAACTTCACCTCATTGTCAGTCCATTTAAAAAATTTTCCTCAACCTTTTGCTGCGACGTTTCAAAGAGCCGGAAAGTAAATAAACGGCTGACAGAAATGAGGCAGGCCGAATCATCTGGCGCTTCACGCATGCGCAGGACTGGAACGTAAGCATTTTCGGCCGTTTCAAAGTGGACGCACAACTCTGTGAAAATGACTGAAAACGCTAGTGTGGACGCGGAGTGTTTTCAGTAGAAAACGCCATTTTTAAATCTATCCGGGCTAGTGTGGACGTAGTCTAAAGGCCTCAGCTTATTTCCATAGTAGAGTCAATCAGTTCACTTTAGTGTAAATGTCAGTGTTTAATTTCAGTGTAGCTTTTAGTAACTTTAGTATTAATATTTTAGTAGTTCAGAATGGGTGTTGCAAAATGAACACAGCACTTTTTGATTATAGTTGACTCACAATTATAGACATCTCAAATGAAATAAAGGTATGCAACAAAGTAGAACTACAACATACTATTTTTGTTCACTATAATAAAAAGAACTTGCTCAACTTTACATTAAAAAAAAAGTAGAAACATACTAATTATTGAATATCAGAGCTGCTAAAAACTATTTTTTTAAGCTAAGCTTTGTAAGCAGGGCTAACCTAGCATCATTTATCCTCTTGGCTTGTTCACCTGTTTAGTGATTCACTTTTTTAGCAATAGTTAATTGAAGTATATTAACAGGAACATTTGCTTGTCATTAATCAACCAGACTGAATCAACCAGAAATAAAAATAAAAAAAACTTTCATCTATAGCTAGCCCATCATTATGCTAATTACATTCTAGCTCTGGCATACAATACACCAGCTAGTCAAAACACACACACACTTTAATCCAAAGTTTGTTTTTGGAGGCATAATGGACTTTGTATTTTTTTTTTAACATAGAGCACTGTACAAAGCTCTGAATCCACCACACATTGCTTTATATTTTGCATGGAAAGTGGGTGCAGTAATTCTAACGAGACACTCACTGTTGTACCTCTCTCCAAATGGTCGGGTGCGAGAAGTAGACTGAAAATATGTGACAAATGTGCAGCCAATGTCCAGTGAAAAGCATAGAAAGACCTTCAGAAAGCCTGAGGAACTATTGTTCTCTTACAATAAAGTCTGGCTCCTTGGAGTTAAAATACAAAGAAATTAACGGTGACTCGAGACTGTTGCGCAGTACTTTATTTTGATTACTCTGATGTCTTTAAACCGCCTCATTCTTAACTCAAAATGACATTTGAGTCCTAGCAGGGCTTCACAGTCTGTAACCTTCTTCTTCAGCTTGAACATAAAAAGTAAATAGAATCAGATGCCAGTCCCTGCTCTGGGAGGCAGATGTTTAGGAAAACGATGACAAGTAATTGTGATTCAAGTACTTCCCTTTTGTCAGCACAGAGGTATGCTCTTATGTAAAAAGCAAACAGCTTGGAGCAGTACCTGTTTTAGCACATCTGGTATGACAAAAATGCTAATAATCATGCTGTCTCATAGTCACTGGCACCTCAGGAGTCCTCAGTGGAAATCTGACTGCTTTTTCCTGTCAGGTCATGAGTTTTCCTACTTGTCATCAATAAGTCATTGTGTAATCAGGGGCTATATTGATTATTCACTGCTTGATAGAAGACAAGAGCTCTGATGACACATTTTTGGCAGCAGTCGTATTCATTAGTCAGCTGACAAAGACACATAGTAGGAAAACTCATGACACAGTGGATAAACTAAAAGTGTTATTTCAGTATTGGACCCTTTTAAGGCAGAGAAAAATAATTTTCTGTATGGACAGCAGAAAGAAGTTACTAAAGTTATACACTAACGTTTCCACCCAAGAGGAAATGGATATAAGTTTTTCCTGCACTCAGTTAACTCCCTTCCTGTCTCCATCCGCTGTCTAGGGATGACGCCACTGGTTAGATTGGGATATTAGAAACCTGTTAATGCTTCATCCACAGCAGGCCGAATAACATTCAGGCCACGGTGGCAAAAAAGAATCAGAGCCTGCCTTTTCACAAAAGGCCAAATATTTGACCCTCATCTGCTTTTGTTGCCCCAGGGCACATTCTGCAGGGCTCAGTTTACCCTAAACAAAAGCTCTGTTTGGCCACTGTGGTTTCTGGAACTACTCATGGTTTGGATTTAATGTAATAGTCTCTTGTTTGTCAGATTTTTCTCTCTTAGTATTTGTGTGGGTTTTTTTGCCCGGGCTGATGTGGAAAAAAATAAAATAAAAAATCAAATTTACCTGTGCTATGTGGGGAAAATGAGCCTTAGAAGGAACAAAGATGTAACAAAAAGCCACATCTGATTGCATAAATAGGGCTAGTTTCAAATGTCAGTGACTGATTCATGGTGTTATTGTAGCCGATTCCTTTGTGTCACAGTCCAAAGAATGTCCGAGCTGTCCGGATAAGCTGGAGCGTAAATAGAAGACAGTCATGTCATGTCTTTGTAAATCATTTCGGGGTGTCAGTATTTCCATTGTGAGACTATTAAAAATCACTCATCTTTAGTAATCATCGTCCTATATTGCATCCTTTGAAGGCAGGGAAAACTTACTGTACAAGTTTTTTAATGAACCTGAATTCATAATCTATGTGTCACAGTGACACTCCCTTGTTTGTTGGTTAAATATTACCTTATGTAAAGCTTCCTCTAGCCGCAGGTCCGCCTGTGACGCCCTGCTAAACCACAAGGTCACGTGACTGTGCGAACCTAGGAGACGGTTGCCACGTAAACATGCCTCACCTGCTGAGCGAGAGCTTTCTAACCAAGGCTCTCACCATACCAGATAGACCACAGACACAGATCAGTTCCTTCCACATTTATCTTAGTAAACACATGGCCACTCTTTTATTTGACTCTTCGGCTGATTAGTTTGGCACATGGAGGGAAGCGGACGACCTGGCTGCTTCTCCTTTAGTGTGTTTTTAAGCTTAGGCTTTATGTCGGCACAAAGACACTGAACAGTTAATTTTTCCTACTTTGGTGTCTGCTCGGCCTCTTTTGTGGAAGCCATTTTTGGTCTGGGTGACTGTCAGTGTGTGAGTTTAAGGAAGCCTAAAATGTTGTTTGTAGGGCTTACTAAGGCGTAGCATGAGATCACCTCTCTCAAAGAAGAAATGCTGTAATGGCCGCCTGCTGTGCTGGTATTTAATGTGTAATTACTGTAGGAGGTTCTTTAAAAGAAAGAAAAAACAACATAATGGGAGGGCTAACACTGTCAGTAAAACTGCTATTTAGGGATTTATTTTTTTTAGCTGCTGTGATTTCATTAATACCAATAGCTTACGTCAGCCGTTCCTTAAGACCCAGTCAGTCCAGATCATTTGACTTGCATCATTCTGTGTAAAGCTTGTGTAACTTCTATGTGAAAGAAGTGATATATGAGACATCACCAGTGACCTAGGTTTGAACAGTGTCTTCATTCTGACTTTCTTCCTCTTTGCCCACAGTTTCCATCCTCTGCTGTGTCTTCATACTCTTCCTCTTCCTGTCTGAGCTGACGGGATTCATAGCCACTGAAATGTAGGTACTGCCGCTCGTCTGTAATATCCTCCGGCTGAAACGCACAGTTCCCTGGTTACCACGCAGGCACAAACAGGGACTTAATTATGAATGTCAATGCCCTCATTATGATGTATTCTGCCCAGCCAGTGTTGTAACCAATGAATGGAGTCAAATTTGTGACAGGAAATTGGCTTTGTGCATGCGTCAGCCTCTTGGCAATGTGTAATAAGCAATGACTTGGTAAGGGTGTGACGGAAAGGAAATTACACCGGCAGAGATACACAAATGCTCTCTCCTTGCAATTTGGCAGAAGATGAGTCCCCTACTATTAAAGTGGCGCACAATAGCATGACGTCGAGGGAGAAAAGTGTCTTTTTCTAATGAAAATACCACATTTCTTTAAATTAAAAGTTGATTTTCTGTTCTAACCATTTCTAACCTTTTTTTTTCTTTTCTCCATCCATTGCAGTGTAAATGAACTGTATGTGGATGATCCCGATAAAGACAGTGGTGGGAAGATAGAAGTGAGTTTAAACATCAGTTTGCCAAACTTACACTGTGATTGTGAGTATATACATATATACAAATATCTATTTCTTTGCATTACATCTTCTGTTTCTGTATTTTTTCTTCCACACTTTGTAAGGCCTCTTTTAACAGTTTGTTTTCCCCTTTATCTGACTCATGCTTACTGTGTGCCCTGTCATTTAACCTGTCATATTAGCAAAGGATAAACTATCCCTTAGATAAAGAAACAGACTCTCAAAACTACAGTGATGTGCAAATGTCTTGAGCAAGCCCTCAGTTCTTTATTAGTTCATATGATTTTTTTTTTTTAAAACCACTTAGCGCTGACCTATGAATCATTCAAGTATAGAAAAGGCACAATTTAACAATTCAAGGGACAAATCAGCTATTTTGTGTCCAGGCATAACAGAAACTTAAATTTTTAGCTTTAAAAATAGCGGTTAATCAGCATCAAAGACCTGACACAGCATGCGTCTGGACCTTCAGTTGATCCATTTACTCTTCACTGAAACTTCAACGGGCTCGGTGAAAGGGTGTGCTCTCAAGAAGCCATTATTAATGATGATAAAGAGGGAGAAAAGCCTGAGGTATACCAAATTGCACAAGAATTGGACTGAAAATCAATGGCAACGAGTCTTATAGAGTGATGAATCCAAATTTGAATTATTTTGAGGATATTGTGAAAATTGATGGAATTATAAATGCAGAAAAGTCTCATAAGATTTTGATTTACTATACAGTATCATCTGCAAAGTGTTGTTTGGCAACAGCTTTATATTTCAGCATGTCAGTGATCCCAAACACACTGTCGGTGCAGTAAAGGTGTAGGTGGAAAGAAAAAAACACAATGAAACAGCTTCAGTCAAGGATTGCCCACCACAGAGCCTGGACTTCAGCATTTTTGAAGCAGCGTGGGATCATTTTGACAGAGAACAGAACAAAAGGTAGAAACATCCAAAAAAGAGAACTATTAGACGATCTGTCTAAGAGAGTTCAGGCTGTGTGAATGAATGGGGGCCTTACTAAATATTGACTTCCCACCTCATTAGAACTGTTTTTGCCATATAATACTGTATTTCCATATATGTTTTAGTAACCTGCTGCATCTATTTTCCATTTTCCTAGCAAAATGTAAAGAAATGAGGCATGCTTTAGAACATTTCACAATACTGCATTGGCAGTTTTGGTCTGGCATGCTCATAGATAAGACGAGAGCATCCTCTGTATCTCCTGTTGAATCTCGTGCTGCCACACAGATGTGATCTGTGTTTCACATTAAGTCGCCTCTACTGGCTCGTACCCTGCGCTCAGATGTCTGTGTAACGTGCGATTGAAGGGTACTAGGTCACTTTTGTGCTCCTCGTGCCTTCCCCCAGCCCCTCCTCTAAAACTATGCCAAATGACAAATCGCTTGCACAAATACACCGGCAGGTCTCGGGACAGCGCAGAAAACTCACACATCGATTCAGCTCGGGCGATATCCAAAAATGGAAAAGCTTATAACTTGCTTGTGTGAAAATTAAGTCCAGATTTGTGCGATAGAGGCTTTGGCACGCAGACACACAGCTGCTGGCCATGTGTTCAGACGAGCTCACTCACTCATGGCATGCCTAAACAAAGGCCGTCCCCCTGCCGTTACTAATGAAAGCTCTTGATGATTGTATGTATAGGTCGTTTTGTTTAATTGCAAAATTGAAGCCCTTTCCCTTCCCCCCTCAAGTTTGGGTCCCATTTAAATACCAGCTCAAACACGTCGGTTTGACCACACGGTGCAGCTGCACGTAATGAGCAGAAATGTTCCTCTCCTCACGAGTTAATATTCTACACAAGTCAATTTTCCAAAGAGCTTGTCATCCGCTGCAAATTTACTTCAAGGAAGAGGCTCTTTCATCATGGAAAACCTGACATTTCCATCCCCTGGTTTTAGCGTTTATCTGCTCTGCTGCTCCAGAGTTAAACATCATCTCTCTTCGGTGACCTTTACCGGTTGCCCCGCCTTGATTTGTGACTTCATGGAAAAGCACATCCGCGTGTAAATAACCTTATACTAACCTCCACTTTCTTTCAACCTGCTTCCAGTCCGAAATGTCTTAAAAAGGAGAAACAACCATCTCTCACTGGTGCGCACACACACACACACACACACACGTCACTTATATTTATGCACTGTATTTTGAGATCTGGATAGAGATGGAGAGGGGGGAGAATCCCGTCTTGAATGTCAAAGGTCAGACAGACGGCATGTGGAGGTTTTTAGCACAGATCAAGCAGACATCCCTCTCTCTCTCTCTGTGCACTCGTGGGTGACATAAAATGCAGGCAGGCTCTGAAAATAGGCCACTGCCAATGTGTGCCACCGCCGCCTAAAAGAAAGGGGTGAAGTCTAGATGGAAAAACACCGACACGGGGAGACGGGGGTGATTGGGTATCGTAAATGGTCTGATTGTGTGTTTACTCTGTGGGTCACTTTGTGCAGTGATAATCAGATATTCTCTTTTTCTTTTTGAATAAAAAGTGCTTGTTTGGTTTTTCAAAATAAAATAAATAAAACAGCAACAACAAACAGCTGCTCATATTTAACCAGAAGGTGGTGATGCTCCCAGATTGCTGATTTTTGCTGAAACTCATCAATAAAATAGGCAAATATTTGTTATAGAGTTAAAAAAATCACTTGAGTTCATCATTGTTTTCCGGATATCTTAGAGATTAAAGTAATCACTAAAACAAGTCTCAGAAAAACTGTCAATGTTTGTTTTTTTTTGTTTTGTTTGTTTGTTTGTTTTCTTTTTGTTGATTCCTTTCTGTTGTTTAACGAAACGATTTATTGGCCGATCGTCCTCGCACTCGTCTGAGTTTGTTTCTTTGCTTTCAGTGGTGGGTTTGGACATCCAAGATGAGATGGGACGCCACGAGGTCGGTCACATAGAGAACTCCATGAAGATTCCCCTCAACCAGGGTGATGGTTGTCGCTTTGAGGGAGAGTTCAGCATCAACAAAGTAAGATCTCACCTGAGAGTGCGAGAAGCCTAATCCATACATGCTGTGTGAATCACTTATACTACTGCTTCCCTTCAGGAAATTGCAAAACTCTGCTTTTCTGTGCCCAGTAGTTACACTGTGATGGACTGGGTCGGGCTGATATTTGTATTTTACTGACAAGCAAGCTTGGATTGAATGTCAGTTTGTATATTTGAGTTGGACTCGAGTTAAAAATGGAGATTGCCCCCACCAACCTCTTGGGTCTAAATTGAGTTACGCTAAATTGAGGCTGCTCTTGGATTTAGTTACACCTATCCGTATAATCTAGGCTCCATGAAGCTGTGTTTGTCTCACGTCTGCATCTTGTGCGTCAGTCTTTCCACTGCATTTACAGTGATTAACCCTGCAGTTGAACAATTGACACTCATGCTTGGGGGAGTAGTTGGAAATATGTAAAACACGCGCGGTTGGGAGGCAAGGAACATTTAGTTTCCAACCAAATGCATTCAGGCTCCCTCATTAGCTAACTAAATGTCTTGCAGGTGCTTGTGGTGTTAGGCACAAACCCACCTCAATGTGTTTATTTGTGTTCAGGTACCGGGAAACTTCCACGTGTCGACACATAGTGCCACAGCACAGCCTCAAAGCCCTGACATGACCCACACCATCCACAAGCTTGCCTTTGGAGAAAAGCTCCAGGTGGGACACATTTTTTATTTATTTTTTTTTTTTAGATGGAGAAAGTGGAGAAGAATAACTGCCATATTAACACAGATCTTTTCTCTCTTCATTGTCACACAGGTACAGAAAGTCCAAGGAGCCTTTAATGCTTTAGGAGGGGCAGACAAGATGTCATCTAATCGTATGTATCTAGACAGCAAATGTAATAATTATGACCAACTTATGACAGTGCTTACGTACACCATATTGCCAGAAGTATTCCCTTGTCTGCCTTCACACACACATGAAGCTGAGTGTCATCATATTCTTAATCCGTCGGGTTTTATATGCTGCCCCACCGTTTACAGCTTTAAATCTTCTGGGAAGTTTCCACGAAGTTTAGAAGTGTGTTTATGGGAGTTTTTGACCAGAAGCACATTTGTGAGGTCAGACACGGATGTTGGACAAGAAGGCCTGGCTCACAGTCTCCGCTCTTAATTCATCCTGTTCTGTTAGATTGAGTTCAGGACTCTGTGCAGGCCAGTCAAGTTCTTCACACATCAAACTTGCTCATCCATTTCTTTATGGACCTTGTTTTGCACACTGATACGCAGTCTTATTGGAACAGGAAGGGGCCCTTAGTTCTTAATAGAACTTAAGGGGCTGAGCCCAACTACTGAAAAACAACCCCGAGCCATAATCCCCTCTTCATTAGACTTTACGCTTGGCATGGTGCTGTCAGACAAGTACTGTTCTCCTGGCACAAAAACCCAGACTCGTCCATCAGATTGCCAGAGTCGTCACTCCAGAAAACAAGTCTTCACTGCTCTAGAGTCCAGTGGTGACGTGCTTTACATTACTGCATCCAATGCTTTGCATTGAGCTTGGTGATGTAAGACTTTCATGTGGTTTCTTTGCCATGCAAACCCATTCTATGAAGCTCCCTACACACTGCTGTTGAGCTAATCTGAAGTCCACATGAAGTTTGGGGGTTTGCAGCGATTGACTCTGCAGAAAGTTGGCGACCTTACAAGGTGCTTCATGGTTGATTGCTTATGACTTCCGCTTTGTTATAATACCACTAACAGCTGACTCTGGACTATTTAGTAGTGAGGGAGTTTCACGATTGGACCTATTGCAAAGGCAACATCCTATCAAGGTACCACACTTGAATTCACTGAGCGACCGATTTTTAAAATATGTTTGTAGAACATTAAAGGTGATTGATTTTATACAACTATGACTGTGGGAGTGATTGGAACACCTGAATTCAATGGTTGGTAGGTGAGTGAATACCTTTGGCAATGTAGCTTAGGATGATGTAATGTCACAAGACACTCACTGGACAGAACTACATGGGAACTTGTTTTACAAAGACAGCATTCATCTTGAATACTGAAGATGCTTTGTTTGTCTTATTTAATTAATGTTATGTCTCTTGCAGCTCTTGCTTCACATGACTACATATTGAAGATTGTACCAACAGTGTATGAAGACCTCTCAGGCAGACAGAGGTTCTCTTATCAGTACACAGTAGCCAATAAGGTACCGCATCCCTGCACTCATTAGCTGATGACCTTTTCTCATCATAGAGGCAGCGCGTCCATGTTGGCATACGGCCGGAGCACGTATAGCTCGTGTTAACATTGCACTCATCTGAAAGTGAAAGCTCAATCCTAGTGACTGGAAAAACTCTCAAGATGTCAACAAACCATAAAGGAAAAAAAGAAAAAACACTTCCTGGAACTGTGTAGGAAGACAGCTGGGAGTGGAGTGTGGAATAATAACACTGCAGGTCAGCTGTGAAGAAGGGACAATAAGGGCCTGAGCAAAATATTTCCAAAACCTAATTTCCAAAGCGTAAATAGTGGTCCAGCTGAGGCCCGCATCCGAGCTTGGACTGCGACATTCTTCTGCGTTGTGTTAAATGTGTTTAATGTGGTCAACATTATTGTGTCGGGCAGTTACTGCAGCACTGATTTTGGAGAAATGGATTTATATATACCGCCTGATAACGTTGTCAGCTCGTAACAATAATTCAATTTACATTGTAGCCTCCTCGAGATTGCTTCATTGGAATAATATTCAGCTGAGATTCATTTTTATTGAATCATTTATGACTGTGGAGTGACTTATTCCGAAACTGATTCTGTAGTGACTCACAAACACCACTGCCACCGCTGTAGATGAGAATATGTGCCGATTTATTTTATAAACGTAATGGGATTAAGTTCCTCACTTGTAATCTTTTTTTTTTTTTCCCCCCACACACAGGAATATGTTGCTTACAGCCACACAGGAAGAATTATCCCAGCGATCTGGTTCAGGTACGATCTCAGTCCGATCACAGTGAAGTACACGGAGCGGAGACAGCCCCTCTACCGCTTCATCACAACAGTGAGTAAACACAAAGCCCGCGGCCCCAAAGCTGTTTACAAAAGCCGCTTTTATTTGAATTGCAGGTCTTTCAAGTTCAAGTCCAAAGATCAACTTTTTACTATCCTGTGCAAAAGTCTTGAACCACACCTTATTTCATTATATTTTGCTTTCAATGAGCCAGATATTCTTGAATTGTTTTTAAAGGGCTTAAGTAATAATTTTCCAGCTTTTCTGAAAGTCTTTCACAGTTTTTCTCTGGACTTTGGCTGCTTTTTCACTCATTTTCAGTCGTGTACGTGACCTTTTCTGTTTGTTTGTTATGCCACCTATGAATCATTCAAGGATAGAAAAGGCACCTGACTCAGTGAATGAACTAGTGTTGTGTTTACACATAACAGACAACTCGGCAAATAACATATTTTAAATCGTATCTTTAGGCACTTTGTTTTTATCACAAAAGCACCTTTATTCCAGTTTCTTTAGTTAAGTCTATGAAAAATGTCAAAGATAACAGTTTTTATGCCGTGTGGCATAAAATAGGATTTGCGCAACAACAAAGTGATTCCCAAAGAGCTGGAGACTTAAAAAAAAATGAGAAAACTGTAGAAATAGATGACAGCAGAAGACGTGTCAGGCATGTTCTGAAGAAATTGACCTGAGAGATGCATCTGGCCCTTCAGTTGATTCATCTGCTGTTCGCTAAAGTTGAATTAAAATTTGATCTCAGTGTAAGGGTAGCGGTCAAGAAGCCGTTCTTAAGGAAGGGAAATGAGGAGACAAATTCGTGCATTTTAGCTAAATATCTCAGCTTTGTGATTGAACATCTTCACTGCCCAGTAACAGATAGAAAATAAGCCGTTCAAATGTTTGCTAACATGGTTAAGAATAATGCTGCTGGGTTGATCTCTGATCAAAGCCTGGCTAGCCGTTCCCTCCTTTTTCTAGTTTTTGTGCTAACCAAAGTCTAACCATCTTCTGAATGAAGCTTTCGTGGTGTTGGTATGAAACTTAATGACCATTTCCTAACTCACTGAACTCCCTTTGTCTTCCTCAACTCCCTTTGTCATCGGTGGAATTTTGGCGTAGCCTGTAGCACCTCATCAGAAAGTTTCCTGTTGACTGATAATGCGGTCAGGCTTGAGTTGGCAGCCTGCCTGATGAGCTACACCATTATTCGTCTTGTGTGTTGTTTAGGTTTATCATGACTTAAGGCATGGGTAGGTGATGACTGTGTTTTTAATGTGATCATGAGTCACGGCTCAAGATTGTGAGTCAGCCTACAGCAGGGCTTTTTGTTGGATTCCTATAAATTCCGTGGCGTTGGCGCAGAGCATTGTTTTGATAAATAGGATTAGGCCCAGCTGATATTGAGACTTAAGAAGAAGACATCAAAGCTCTGAAATATGAAGCCTGACAGGATCGTTTTTTCATTTTCTTTCTTTTTTTTGTAGATTTGTGCCATCGTCGGAGGGACGTTCACAGTCGCGGGGATCATCGACTCCTGTATTTTCACTGCTTCTGAGGCCTGGAAGAAGATACAGATTGGCAAAATGTCATGATGACTGTTTCCAACCCTCTCCTCACATCTTATTTATAAGTGCAAAGTTGCTAGCCTGTTAGCTAAATCCAGTCCGAAACGACCTCCTTCAGGAGATTGTATCACCTTGTCCATATAAGAGTCTCGGGCACTTGATTTAACTACCAGGCTGCAGGGATGCGTCTGTTTTATTAAAGATCCTCTCGGGCTCCTTCTGCTCCAGTGACGTGAGAATGCTGACTATCACATGTCGGCTTCCTCCATCTTCAGTGTCAGGAGGGGAAAGGAGAGGAGATGATATCTTTTGTTACTGAGTGTGCCAGGGATTCATTCTGTATTTTTTTTTTTTTTCTTTAAACGTTGCAGCTGATATATTTAGAATGACACGAAAGAATAATAATAGACATCCACATATATTAAATCAAAGGAACATTTTTTTAATCATGGGTATAGGAAATGATATAATTCAGGGAGTAAATGGCATCAAAACAGGATCATCTCAGCCAGATGTGTTGTAAATTAGGAGACCAATTTAGATTTTTGGTCCTCGTGTGAAGGAAGTATTGTCAGGGTTCATAAAACGTGCAGAGGACGGGATGAAATCTAAAGCGTAGTGTGTACAAATAGCATTTTGTGTCATGTAGCGTGGTCTGTCGTTTTTATCTCCAGTATTCCACCTGTGTGCCTTTTGGCTTACTGTTAAACCGTACAGGATCATCACCAGCTCTCTTTGTGCCACTGAAAGCTTTTCAGTTTCTCCTGCTTGTTTCAGTATCGGTGCAGCATTTATCATTGTTTACTTTACAGTCTCTAGTTTCCACTTTATTTCTACTCAGTCTCAGTGATGGCAAAAATATAGTGAATGTCTGTGTTTGTTTGTTTTTCTATTCTTTTTTGTTTGTTTGTTTATTTACATGGTACATGATTTTTTTTCAAAAAAGAATTTTGGTGTGGTTTCAATAAAGGTTTGTTTTTAAAAGGGACAAACCTGTTCATCAGGGCCTCTGCTTCCTTTTATTCTGTTGTCATTACAACACTCCCTGTTATGTCAGTGATCATCGCTGAGTTAAAAGCACCTTAAAACCTGTTTTTCTACTCTGAGTACCATCCTTTTCTCTTTAACGCTCAAATTACTGTAATCCCTGCGCTGTCCTCAGAGGTTACGATAAAGGTTACTCTGGTATGATTCGTGTTTCCAAAAAAACCTCAGAAAGTGATCTGTGAACGAGTTTTGGCTTTAAAAATTTTAGGTGTCTTTTTATTTCTTTTAGCTTCTTTAAACTGCAAGAAATGTATTTGTAATAAAAAGTCAAATTATGAAGGCCATATTATGACTTTTTACCTGAACAACATGGTAACGATTATTCTTAGAAGCTGAAAGTGGCACCTTTGTGTCTCTGACTTTGTATACGCTCACTCTCCTAGCTGTAAATGTCACAAAGTGGACTTTGCACCAAGCCGGTTCTCATTTCCCTCAGCTGGCAGCCTGGGACAACACCCTGCAGGCTGTCATTTGTGATGTGAGCTTGTAAGAGGGCGTTAAGCTGTTACAGCTATCATCGTGCAAGCGTCCAGCTCTGATAAAGGTGCTTACCGTGAGTCACTCCTTTTATTCCCCCTCCATCCCTCTGTTTACTTCCATCACTTATTAGCAATGTTGTGAGTCTAAGTGTGTCCACCTCCACTGAATGACACAGATGCCACAAATATCTGTTTACTTCACTGACTAAATCACAGATCTTGTGGCTCTTTCTCATTGTGGGCCAAAACACAAATTGACACTTTACTCCACTGAAGTACAGCTTTTACGACAGATCCAACTCTAAATTCATATTCATCATTGGGGAAAAAACAAGCAGAAGGAGATAAAATTCTTTATTTCCTCTTGTATGAGTCATAATTTGCACAAATAAAGAAAGAATTCTCTGCATATAAAAGATAAAAATATATATATGTGTGTGACTAGAAAATACTTGTGGTTTGTTTTTGTCATAATGCTGCCACGCAGTGGCTGGTTAGAGGAACTTCAGGCACATGTAGCTCAGTCCATTTGTTGAGGCAACAGTCTGAGAGAAGAAGGATTTCGAGATGAAAGTAATCATGAGAATCTAAAACCTGATCTTCAATATATAAAAAAAAGACTAGTTACATGTCAATACTGAGATGTTACTGCAAACCATCCTCAACCTCAGCTGTCTGTGTTAAACCCCTTTTTTATGCATCTTTGGTAAAATTACACATTCGAAGAGGCCGGGGAGGTGGTGTTCGGTGAGGAGTAGAAGTCACAGAAGCCCTCCTCGGACAGGTGTCCGTACTCGTTGTTGTAGAAGGTCTGACCTGACAGCTGGCTGAAGAAGTTGGGCCGGAGCCTGGAGCTGCCTGTGGCATGGCTTTGATCTGGGGAACTGTGGGAGGCTGTCAGAGGCTCCGTGCTGCTGCTACTGTTTATACGACTGAGGAAAGAAGGAAAAAAATTACAGACTCCCAACTCAGGCTAAACAACTTTCTGTGAATTTTGATTGATACAATTCTCTATAACCTAGATAATCATTGTTGAACTCCCCTGTTTATTACCATGAGCTTATTATTGCAAGACAGTCCCGAATACACCAATCCCCAGCATGTACACTTACGAAATATTTGTGCAAAATGATGGAGCCCAGCTGCTTGAAGACATTATTAAGCAAAAGACTTTCAGAGGCACCAAAGATACTGACACACTGATTTAATATACGTACTATATTATATATTATGTAATATATCCTCTAAAGAATGGGATAGTTTATTTATTTTTGACTCCTTTTTGATCAGAGCATCTGCTCACATAGGCTCCTCCTACACTTTACTGTAGGAGTAAGTTCTCCATAAAAACATGCTTTTTTCACTTTTAGTTTATGTTGGCTTTTTACAACATTGCAACTCTCAAAATGTTGCTAATACCCAGGTTTGAATGACTCAGACAGTTGTTTACTCCCACTTACCCATGCATAGATCGAGACTGCACTGATGCTTACTTCCTTTGCAAATCTAGTTTCGTTCCACATAAAGCAGCGGGTGACTATTCTGCAGTTTCCGAGCAAAAGAAAGCAAATGTTTTCTCGTATTGACTCTGAAACATGTGGAGCATAAAGGCATTCATTTCTAAAGTTTTTCTTTAACTCGACAGTCATTGTGCTGTTTCATGGTGAGAAATTAGTGTGTAGCGGTCCAAATGTCAGATGGTGTGACTAAACAGCTGGCTGCGTACGTCTAGTGCTTCGATTCCAGTTTTCACAGATATTCAGATTTTTGCTTTCATATCATTTAACCTTTTCAAGACAACACCCCCGTGGTTGTGCTCAATTCTCTCAAATTCTTCGGAGGCCAGAACCATCCCGCTGTCCGTCTGGTTGTCCTAGAGGAAAAAAGACACAGGTTGACGCAGGTGCTACATCTGTCTCGACCAAGAACGACCATTTTTAGTAATAAACATAGGTGATAATGTCTAAGTCTGAAAAAGCTTTCAGAAAATGTCACCAGTCAGTTCACATTTTCCAATAGCTGATAAGAGGATAAGAAGCTTACTTGAGGAGGTTTCTGTGGATGCATCTCAAGAGGCAACTCTTCAAAGGTCTTCACTCTGGGCTGGCATATTTTGGACGGCCCCACGAACACACAGCCAGCAAAGGGCACACAATTATAATACCTGACCGAAAGACAGAGAAAAGGCAATGATCGCAAACAAACTTGAGCTGCATATTGCATTTCTATTTTTAATAATTGAAACACAAATTTCAGTTTACCAGCATTTTTTGGACATTAATTGGAATCTTTACACAGCTATTGGAATCATTATATGTTGTATTTATGATGCATTATGTTCATGACAAAAAGTGACAGTTTGATAAATCCAACAATAACAATCTGCTGTATCATTCATATCGTTTTATGGGGTCTGGTGGATAAAAGGGGATTGCTCTCTTGTACCTTGTGGGCATAGTGTTGCAAGCGAGTCTCAGTTCTTCCTCAGATGGCGGGCGCGAAGAGGCTTGAGAGAAACCATCATCTTCAGAGTTCTGTGAGTGGTTCAGGGGGATGTAGTCCTTCCCATCCTGAAGGAAATAAGAACAAGATCCAGACCCCAAGAAAGAAAAACTACAGAAGAAAGTTGGAGACATTATCTCTCCAGCAGAACTTACAGGTAGACTGTTGTCCTGCAGCAGGTCTCCCAGGATCTGGACCAAGGCGGGGAAGGTGGGCCTCTCTTTTGGCTCGCCCTGCCAGCAGGCCAGCATGATGCCATATCTACCAGCAGAGGGCAGCGCAGTCTTAACAAGCATAACAGCCTCAAATGCATCTACAAATGCCATCCTACATTGTTCCCTAGATGTGCAAATCAACTTAATGACATTAAAACGGAAGTCATTCTTCTAACTGGTTTACCCAGTTAAAGACATTAAGAGCAATATTTTCTTCCTGAAAGCAGAAGCATTTTTTTTCTCGAAGATGCGGAAAGAAAGAGAGAAACTAAATGCTTACATTTCAGGAGAGGCAGTCTCCGGTGCTCTCATCCTGACGCCCTCTTTCAATCGCTTGCAAAACTCTTCGTCAATCTGTACCCCCGGATACGGAGATGCACCTAAGAAAAGACCAACATCAACCACCACATTAGGAACAGGAAGACAAATGACTGAGTACTTGTATAATAGGGATGCTGATTCGTTCTGCTAGTAAAAGTTCATTGCTTTTGGCACCGGCTGACATTTATAAATATTTTCAATCACAAGAGACTGAGTTCTGCACAGATGACATAAAAGATGCGTGTGCATGTGTTATGATTCCGACTTCTTACCGAGTGAAAAGATTTCCCAAAGGAGAACTCCAAAGGACCACACGTCACTCTGGCTGGTGTACACTTTGTCAAAGATGCTCTCTGGGGCCATCCACTTCAAAGGGAGGCGAGCCTGAGAGAACATTAAAACAGATATGACAGGCAGATAAAACACAGCTGAGACTCGCCATTAAAAGTAATCTTTATGTGGGTGGATAAAAAGAAATAATAACAATTAAAAAGTGTATTCTTTCCCGGGAAGCTAAAGTGGTGACATACGTTGCCTTTCCTGACGTAGTCGGGGTCTTTGTAAATGTCTCGGGCCAGCCCAAAATCACAGATCTTCACAATGTTGTTCTCTGACAGGAGGATGTTACGGGCGGCCAGGTCTCTGTGGATACACTGTGGATACACACAGGACCACGCATACATCATAACTCCGCAGACAGGTGTTTGAGCATGTGCGTGATTTTTAAGTGGTTGCATGCGCGGTGTCCGCCTTGTTTCCTCTGCGTAAGTGTTATTTGGGAGAGTGTACCATTGACCATTTTTTAAAACCAGGGAGTGTGTTTGTGTCTGCGTGTGCCAGTTTGTAACTGGGGCTGAACTGTATCTCTTCCAGCACCCTTCACAAACCTGGCAAGCAAACACAGCTTTGAGTGGTTTGGGGGAGTCAAATAAAGCCAGCCAGTCTGCTGTTGTAAGTCTCAGTATCACATTCATTACAAGTTGCAGCTGCTCCCTTTTTTCCGATTTAATCGTTTATCCAGTTACAGTGCAATGAACCATAGCAATGCGTATCAGTGTTTTGGTAAAACACAATTTTTAAAAGCTTATTTTGACAGTGTTTTGAGTTCATGGGGATCAAATCAGCTCACCGTCAAACTGAAACAATCCAATAACACACCTCTCTAACGCCTGGAAAATGTGAGAATTCAGTTTGCATCGAAGTGCTTTGAAACATCTCTGCTGTTTGCGAGGAGTATTCCTCAAAATTAAAACACAATCTTAATTTTATTGCTTTACTTGTACCTGAATGCTTTTAATGTCATTTTATGTGCAGACAAAACTTCCATTCTAAGTTGATTTCATGTTTTTTTAATATTCATGAATTTTTAAAAAGTCATATAATTTTAAATCAGTTTAGTCCTATCTCTTGGACTTCAATAAAAACTGCTCTGAGAAAAGCTCACCTCTTATCTCTTAAGTCAAAAGATTTTGCTCGTTAGACAGTATAACTCAGGAGGCCTAGATACTTTGTGATAACACTCCTGATGCACTTCCAGTGTCAAGGTCAGGTGGCAGAGTCGCTATAAGAAATGACAAGTACTTAGGAATTGTGCTTAATATTTAAATTGAGTAGTCCCAGTTTATACTACTGTGTATTTTCTCCACATTACCAGAGCAACAAATGCAGTTGCTGCAGAACAGATTGAATGATCGCTTCATTAATCATAATACACTACTGTTTTTAACCTGCTCACATGTATTTCGAGTATCTAAAATAAATTTGAACATAAAAGGCACTATAATAATATAACAATACCGGTAATAATAAAATAGTGATCATACAGGGTAACAGAATATATAAAATACCATAACACGTCAAGCACCTCTACAAACTGTGCTATTTCTAAGCTGGGATTTAGTTTCTTTTTCATGTTGTCTATGCAGTTAGTACACAACGATTGTCTACTTTAAACACGCACCAGTAATTGCTCTCATAAAGAGAACAAATCTTAGTTACGGTGTATAAAGTCTCACCACTAGATGTCAGTAGATTGAAGCTAAATGAAATGCACAAGCCTAGCTACGGTGGCCACTGTAGGACAAGTAATCTGTAGCGAGTCTAGGCTTTAGTCCAGCTGTCGAGATTTACATTGGTGTAACTAACATTGCTGAACAGTGACGCTTAGCGAGTAAACTCTTGTACGATGTGAGAATTTAATCAAAGTGTTTGTCGGATGGAACGTGTGATATTTAGGACAATTTTTTGAACAGCCTAACATTAGCTGGCATACTGTTAGCTTATAGCGTTGTGCGCTGTCTGGAGATGGGAGGGTTGTATCCAATCTGCTTCGATGAGTTCAGTTCATCGACGAGGTTTGAGGTAAGGATGAACAGGATTACATTTTATTCTGATGCCGGTTGCATTGTCTGTATTTTTTAATGGTTTCAATATTTTAAACTCAAAAGAAAACAACGGATAATGGTACCTTTAAATGACATTTAATGTATTGATGCTGTGTTGATGCTGGTGACTTTATTGTTCTTGTATACAATGTATTGGTATTTATGGTAGTACTTCCCAGGTTCAAGTCTTTTTCCATCAGCAATGGTAACTACACTCTTCTTTTGTGGCGTATCTCAAGGTTCCATTCTGGGTCCAGTTTCCTTTGTTATGCTATCACTGGGGCTATATTTGTAACATAAACCCTTGCCAATTCTGGTAAGCAATGCCTCTGTCAATTCCTTAACCTGTTCTTTAGTTGATGTTAAAACCTTAAGAGTAATTAGTGATTCAGCAGGCAGTTACACCATCCCCTAACGTCTTCATATTTTGTGTCCTCGGCATCATATTTTAAACCTCAGGAAAAGAATCAGTGTTATTTCTGTTTCTTTTCTTAAGTTTGATTTCCAGATTATATCAGCTGTTAAAGACAACTTTTTTCTTTTTAATTAATAAATTTCTTTCTGTTATTGACTCTGAAATGGTAATTTGTGCTTTCATCACAGTTGGTCTGAGTTGTTGTATGTTGGACTGAGAAAACCACTAATATCGTAACTGCAATCAATTCAAAATGCCAATGTTAAACCTTTTTTTTTTTTCTTCATTAAAAATCTTTCTAATTTAATTTGTGTATTGCACTGTGGCATCAATGCAAAAACATCCATATTCTTCTGCTAGTTTTAAACTGGGGATCATTGTTAGGCACAAAGGACTGAAAAGTTGATGGTAAATGAAATGCACTCACATAGTGTCCTTCCACCTTAGTGCACAAAACACTTAACCGCTCAATTACCCATTCAGATGCATACTCTATGCCAGTGGAGCTGTCACAGGAAGCATGGCAGAACATGACACTCTGAGCCAAGGGATCGGAGATGCCAAGCATTAGCGGTTGACCCTGCTCTACCACCTGAGCCACTGTGGACCCCTCATAAATGCCCCAAACTACAAGCCGCTGCCTCTGAAGCTAACCTCCGGTGACAATTCATCACAGCTTAATCATTAATTGTCCACACTGTAATGCTGAGAATTAACCTTTCTGGAAGCCAGGAACTCCATCCCACGAGCCACCTGGAAACTGTAGCAAATCAAATCTTCTATCGTCAGAGGAGTTTTCCACAAGTCCTCCACTGGAGAGAGAGAAGGAGAGGATGAGGGCAGTCACGGCGAGAAAAGAAAACAGCGCGGTGCGGGATGAGGAGTTCAATCACATAAAATGACTCACTTTTCTCTACAGCGGGAGTCTGACTGGACGTATTGGATGATGGACTCTGAGAAGCGGTGAGCGGGGAGGAGGATGGAGAGGGCGGTTGACGAGTCCTCTGGGCAATCTGACCCGCTTCAATCATCCGCCTCACCTGGCTCTGGGTTTTTGGAGAGCGATCCTAAGTGGGGAAGCGTTTCAATGAATCATCTCAAAAATCAATATCGGGCTTAAGACTTACAGAACATGGCAGATAACTGAGTTTGTGAACAGAAACTACATAAAGGGGACAAAGCAGAGGTAGAAAAATGAGACAGACTAAAAGGTTAAAATGAAAACATGATTACAGATAGTCTTTCTGAGCTTTGAGCTGCCATCAGAGAACAAATGTGAAAGTGCTTGAATAAATTGCTTGAGTTCTGCAGCGCTGTGTTACCCTGTAAGGGAGGAAGAACTCTCTCTTGGCTCGTAGGAAGTTGGAGAGATTCCCATACTTGCAGTATTCCACAATCACCATCAGCGGGCCTGGTAACAGAGATGTTTCAAATGTTTCAGCACATGTTCACTGCTCGTCTACAAGCTCTTTTTTTGTCTTTTCTCGCACCGTATCTGAAATAGAGACGCTGCAGCTTGAGCTGGACCATTTCCCGCCTGAGATTAGCTGCCTGGCTGCTTTTTGTTTAGGATAAACACTTTCAGATGTCCGTGACTCAAAAATATTCTCTATAGGTCAAAATCATGCATGGGTGAAAGGGAAAAGAATGAAGGCATCTGTTTTACCTCTCATTTGGTTACAGGCTATAAGGGAAAGGGGGGTGGACAAAATGATGTAAGGACTTTTACACTGAACAGGACAAAAGAGCAGAGCCGGAACATGAAGCTTTCCCAAAAATACTGACAGAGGAAAATAGATGATCAAAGGCTGAAACAGTGACAACATTACCAAAACAATCCCACCTTCATTTATCTTGTTAGGTGACTGTGTGCAAATGTATTTAATACACTATATGGACACGAGTACTGGGCCACCTCCAGATTACACCTACAGGTGCTCTTCGGCCATGGAAACCCAAGCTACGAAGCTATTGGTACACAGTATTTGTGCTGATGTTAATGCCAAAGCAGATTTGGAACTGTCACTCTATATGGTCTGCTACTTTGAAGTTCAATCAATGTGGTTTCTAAACACTTGTACTAATATTACTAATACCACTTATTACATTCTAAAAATAGGATTTTGCAAACATAATCCATGTAATTCTTTGGCCTCACCATTTGGTTTGGTGCAGGCTCCCAGGAGGTTTACTACATTCAGATGGTTGCCAATGTGAATCAGTATCTTTAACTCTGACATCAAGGCTTTGTGTTCACTGGCCGTGGCTCCGTCTGCAATACAAAGTGAAATGTTCCAAATAAAACACATCACATTGTGTATTTTGACGTGTGCATATCTTGTACAAACATGAACTGCGTGGGCTGCACTGCACTGCAATTTCTCCTAACTTTGATTACTCTGACTGCATCAAATCTGTTTAGCATTTGCTTCACTTTGGGTAACCTTCCAAGAACATAAACACACAAAGCCAAATCTCACCCTTCAGCATCTTGACAGCCACCGTGTCCAAACCTTTGCTCTTGCTAATGCCGTAGATTGATGCTTCAATTACTTTTCCAAAGGCACCGTGCCCTAAAACTTTTCCTGTGTCAAGAGAAAGAGCAGAAAATCAACAAGATATTCATGCTTATTGATTGATGCGTGCTTGATTTTAGCCTCACTGGAATACATAAACAGTTCCATCTGCAATGGGAAAAAAATTGCAGATGGCATCCATGGAGACAAGGAGGAGCAACGGGACATTAGACAACATGCTCCCATAAGTTGCTGTCGTGGAACAGATGCTTTTCTTCTGGGCATTTTTAAAAAGCTGTTCTGGGAATGAGCACATATTTAACATTAGCACTATTGCTGGCAGCGCTCTATCCAGTTGGCAGCAATCCAGAATCATGCCATTATGGATTGTGGAAATGCAAAAGTAATTCAGTTTCACCCATCTATTTGCCTCTCATCCACTCCTGCTCATGTCCTCACACATACCTCAGGCTCCTATGCTACTTTAGCAACCATCCCTTTTTTCTCACTGTTCCTTGTTACCCACCTAGCCGGAGTCTGTCTCTGGAGATCTCCCACTGCGATGAGTCGTAGGGCAGGTATTCGCACTGCTCATCCAGTGGCACCTCCCCCGGGTCCATAATGATTGACAGATAACCTGTCTTTATGTCTGCTGGGTTAACCTGAAGTTCAAGGTGAGACGAGAGGTGGGCTGAATAACAGGGAATCTTGGAAAGGAAGCGCTTGGACACGCAGCGCAAATGTGAAACGTAAATAACACGAGGACAGAAAGAAGGAAAGGTCGATGGTATACTGCAAACGAGTGAAATTACCTTTAGTCATGCTCTTATTAGAGTTAGAAATATGTCAGCATGCTCTTTTAAAGCACATTTAGTGTTTTTCTTTTATTGCTGAAAGCAAAGAAAATGATTTGTATTGAAATATTAAATAAAGTGCCCCATCTGCGCTTGACTGACAGCAGCCACTGAAAGCCACCGAAGGATGAGGCATTGTTAGCAGGAGTCTTCATGACCTCATCACTAACTAAATGCTGCAGCTGATAAGCTTAGTAGCTACTTAGCATGCAAAGTGACATTAGTAATGCACTTTTAGGGAGTGAATGTTTGTCTGGTGGCTTAAGCACAGGCCGTGTGCATTTGCGGTGCTGTGTACAAAGCATTAAAAGCACACTTTTAAAAAGTAAATGCTTTTGTGCTCTGTGTTTGTCTCTGGATGTGTATTTAGTTAAAGGACACCTGTTTTTTTTTTTTGTTTGTTTGTTTGGCAGCCTTCAAAGCCCAACATGCAACAGCAGCCATGTTGACTTGAAACAGAAGGTAAACACGGGTGTTGCTGGTGTCATTAACTGAGCTTCTTTTCTATTCAGGAGTGAGAGCAACACCTTTGTTTACTGCCTATTACTGTAGTTACATGTGGTATGTTCATGTTGTGTTTACATATGTTTTATAGCCTCCTGTCATGACCTGGCATTTGTTAGTGTTAGTGTGATGCTACGGTTGCAGTTAAGTTCCAATGCAATCTAACTAGCTAAGATGAAGACCTTAAAGTATTCTGTTCAATTGTTACTATTAAAAGTGCGGATCCAAATAAAATATGTCAAATATGTCCTGTACAAAGTACAGCCTTCTTCAATTTTAAGGTTTTATATAACAGGACATCATAAAAAAATAATTTGGTCTTTAGCAGGTCATAACATTAGGCAAATACAATCTGAGATGAACATTTACACCTGACAGGTGACACTGCGTCATTATTTATTTAACAAAAATCGAACCACTAATGCAGAAGCAAAGAGTAAACAACTAAGTGCATCCTTTTTGCTTCCACATGAATTAAGAGGTAGACAAGTGCTGCTAATGGTAAAATGGACTGGTACTTCTATAATGCCTTCACCCAGTCATACACATTCATAAAGCACTAAATTTCATGCCTAAGCAATTTTATCTAACATTAAAACACACACTCACACTCAAATGTATGCATTTGAGTGTGAGATTCAGTACTTTGCCCAAGGATACTTCGACAGACTGGATGATCAATCAATCCACCCACCTACCTATTGATTGAGGACCCAGTCTACCACCTGAACCACAGCTGAAATCAAATGTACTCGAGTAACTGATTATCAGCAAGTTAAGTGCATCGGCACATCAGTGAGCACCTTGTAAAAGCAGAAGTTTGTTGGTCTGGAGAATTCAGGTGTGTGTTAACATAATGACAGTCTTCCCAGGATTGGGCACCTTAGCACATCCACCCCAGTGTTAGATCGTGCAATACTCTGAGAGGCTGCAAAAAAACCCAAGAGCTACACCAAAGACTCTATAGGCGTCAGTGAGGAGATTAAATGTTACAGTTAAGTAGAAAACCCTCATCTCTCTATAAAACCAACATGGCAGCACAGCTTAGGTTTGAAAAGTTAGGTTTAGGTTTGAAAGGTTGCATTTGGAACAATGTGCTCTGGACAGACAAGACTAAATTGGAGATGTCTGACCATAATACACATCATTAGAAAGGTATTTGAGAAAAATGGAGCATAGAGGAGCAGAGCTAGAGACAGACGAAAGGTGGAGAGACAAACATTGAGACGCTGCAAGCAAGACGGAGAGAAAAAAAAGGAAAGCCATCTCTAATTAAAAGAGAGACTCACCCTACCAAGTGTGCAAATAAAGAGCAAATGGATTCTCATTATGACCACGTTTGCTGCTGTTGCTAACAGCAGCAAATGATTCGCTCTATGCGCTCCAAGAAAATATCACTAACTGTCTCTGGATGTAAATGACAGACTTATCTCTAACAAACAGATTGTGCTCAAAGATAGACAAAACAGGAGTCAGGGGTCAAAGTGCCTCCGTCACAGCCTGTCGGCTCCTCTCGAAACACACACAGACACAAACTCAGACACAGTGATAAGTGGCGCCCTCTGACCCGCTTCACATTGCAGAAGATGAGAATGAGCAAGGCCCAGAAGAAAACGGCGATGACTCCAGTCCCGATGAGAATTACAATCTCCACGTTGGCCCGGTCACTTGATCCTTATCGGAAAGAAAGAAAGGAAGAAAGTCAGTGTTAGATGCAAAGGGTTTAAAAACACACACACACACACTGCTGAAAATTACTCAGCCCTGTCACATGGACTGGTCTTTTACCAACTATAGGGGGCACTAAATTACAAAGTATTTGCCCCACAGCTTTCTAGTAAACTCCTTAAATAAAATCGTTAGAGTTAAATAAATGTGCTGGGCTGACTTTCAGCCATTGGCCATAAAACCTCTTCCAGCAAACTCATTCACCAGCTGAATGAGAAAACACAGTGTTTCACTGGCTGATGACTATGATTTGAGAGCCGCACATAACAAAAGCACAAAAACTAGAGTTACGGTGAGAGTGTGAGAGGTGAAGATGTGAGCTCAAGGACAACTGCAATTTCAGGCCTGAGTGCACTCGAAAAAGCACACGGAGAGAGCCGGGAGAGCGTATGGTGAATAGATTCAGGTGTCTCTGTGACTGTGTGTGCGTGCGGCTGTCTCACCGATGACGCTGACGGCGGCTGAGGAGTTGACACAACCGCGCTGGTTGCAGGCGGTGCAGGTGTAAAGACCGGCGTCCTCCTCTCTGACCCGCTGGATACTCAGCGTGCGGTTTGAATCCTGCAGCTGGATCCCTGCGAAGGAGGCACCGGGGGATGGGGTGGAGATGGGGGGGACTTGTTAGTGACACGCAGTCAAACCCATATTCGAAGCCTGTGCTGTGTGCTGTGACTTTAGTGCCACTTTTTCACCCTTTCGCATTGTGAATTCAGCACCATTTTCCACAGCGCCTTTTTGAATTCTTGTCACACCTCTGGACCTCCATTTGTAGCATTCATTTATTATTCCATCATCCCGCCGCGCACCCCAAACAGTCCCCTCTGAGTGATCCCAGGGCATCAGCTGTTATTCAGACTTGCATTGACCCACCCTACAGGCTCATCACCTTCAGATATTAAGAAGAGACTAAAAAGCTAATGAGCTGTGTCGGCCTGAGAGGGTTTTATGTGTGTGGGTGTGTGTGGATGTGTGAGGAGCTCTACAGCAAAAACATCATGACAGGAACTCCTGATACAAGTTCTATTTGACCCACTTGTTCCACAGTGTGAGTGTGTGGGATTGATGTGCGCTTGTAAAGGAAAGCAATGGTATCCTAGAACCAGACCTTTCCTTTTTATTTGGTTTCTGGATTGATAGCTAGGACAAAAACATTCTGAAGTGGTCCAATGTTTAGCAAAAACACTGCAATCTAATCCCAAAGACCATTTATCCATGACAGTGGAATGCTTGATCTGCATTTGACTAATCTCCTAAATCTGAACACTCGCAGGAGGTGAATTTTTCCAAGAAGACAACGGTGTAATCTTGAGAAATGGCAATGTCACAGACTCGACAAGGGGGCCGTGATAAAGTTGCAGCCGGTTGTGCCAAAAATGACTGAATACCACTGAAAAACACTTTGTTGTGCACACACAGCAACCTGCAGTGCATCGTGTTTGCACTGACTGTGCTGACCAGGAAGAAAGTGTAGAAGAAATCCTACACCGAGGCACAATTTACATGAGGAAAAATATTGTTCCAAGAGTGCAGGCTTGCTGGAGAGAATGTGTGACGGCAACGTTATTAGCATGTTGTTGACCAGGCTTGCAAAAACATGAGGGTAATGTCAAAAGCAATCGCACACACTGAGAAAAAACAATCCGAGGCTGTCACTCACAAAAAGAGCTACTTATGTTTCCACTTGGAAAACTCCACTACAGTATTATAGCTATAGATTTCAGCTATTTTTGCGCCTATCAATCATTCAGAGGCAGAAAAGACAGAAAATAAAGCACAACATTAAACATACAAGAAGTTTACCTGAATAGCTGGACTGACATTTGATCACACTGAGTCGATGTATCTGTGTAAACATTAACAAAGCCTACTGGGATGTAAAGTGGATAATACGAGTCCCATCAAATAAAGCCTCACAGGGGCAGGCTTTCTGACTTCTTGTCGGCGTGCGTGTGTGAATGCGAAAGCCCCGTCCTACAAACACGTGTATGAGCTGCTGTGATTTATTCATGCACCTGACATTTGGTGGAGAGGCTGGTTGTCTTTGAACCAGAAGAATCGGGGCAGAGGTCTGCCCTCCACGTCGCACTCCATCGTGAGAGACTCGGTCACATTCACTGTTTGGTTGGTGAGGCTGCGCTTATAGCGTGGTGCCTCCAGGGCTGCGATGGGAGAGAGAAGGGAGAGCAAAAGCCAGAGACAGATCAGCAATGGAGAAGGTGAAATCAAAATTATTTCACTATATCGACACTATATCAACTCAAAGAGGGCAAATGTACAAGATGCACTCTTGTGGGTTTGAAAATCAGGGCAAAAGGAAGAAGATCCCATTAAAGCGTACATATGTCCTCCAGGCACTGACGCAAGCTTACACAGCAAACAGCACGAGCGAGGCAGGAATTTGTTTGTGCTTTTCAGCCCTGCTGCATCTCAGCTCTGTTTTCATGTCCCTACATATTGATGCTGTGCAGGCATCAAGTATTTTCTCCATTATGTGTGGATGTGGGTATCGAGCTGCGTGGGATCTTTTGAGTGTGGGTATTTTTAAGCCTCTAGCATCTCAGCGCCAGTTCCGCTGCGACCCATGTGTGTTGCCACTGCCAAGGGTTGAGTTTTTCTCTATAATTAGTGGTGCAGCCTAGTGCGCTGGAGTTAGAGTGACTCTGCTTTCTGCATTCAGCGGTGTGTGTGTTTGCATCTCTGTGTCTGGAGCTTTAATTCCCCCTTATTGCTCACCTTTGACAGAGATGTATCTGAAAAGGCACTGTTTCTCCCCACTGCGTCTGCTCTGAGCCTCACATACGTAATGCCCTTCATCCTGCAGCTGGATGGAGTTAATAGTGAAGTCCAAGACCCAGCTGTTGGAGGGCTCCTGGAAGGAGAGCCCACCACGGAGAGCCTCAGCATATAGGTGCACGCTCTTGCAGTCCAGCTCCTGGGGCTTACCCTCCTCGTCCTGCAGGGCCCGAGGGTCAAGACGGTACCAGTGGAGCTGCTCATAGGTGTAATTATCAGCACTGCAAAGGAGAGACACTTTCTCCTGCTCCAGGGGATACTCAGACTGCTGGACATCTACATTGAAGCCCTCGGGGATGGCTTTAAAGATGAGAGAAGAACAGGCAGGCTGGTATGTTACCCTTACACAGAAAGGCTTTGAATTACACATCAATAAATACTCCTCAAAAAATGCCATTTATATAAAATATAAACCAACAAATGCATGTAGGACGGCCTTGTTATGAGGATCCCAGCAAAAATGAAAGAGAAGTTTTGTTTGTGCTTGCTCACAGGATTAAGAAATTCTGCAGCAACATTAGGCCTTGTTACACTGCCACTAGGCCCTTAATGGCAGGGCAACCTCAGTGTGAGTTATTTTCACAAGGACTATTTCTTTGGCATGGAAGCGTAAAGAGGCAACAGGGTGTTGGGCACAGACTTCTAATAGTTCTAAAATAACAACCCCACAAGTTGCTTTGAGTGTTTTGAGTTGGGCTGCTATCACAAAGGAGCTCTACTTTTTTTTTTTTTGGTTGCGCCCTGATGTCCTGTTCTGGCCAGCGGTGCACGGATGCCAGCGATTTCAGCCCGAACATAGCCTGCTGCGTCAAACCAAACCAACTTTCACATGGAAGATCATCACTTTTAAAGTGAGCAGTGCCCAAGTCAAAAGAAGGCACATTAAGTCATGTGTGCAGCCAGAAACCCTTCCCCCTGGCTTTTTTGTGGGGAGTGTACCCTATACTCCTCCTCCAGAGTTGGGCCAGAATTGGACAGAAAGTTCTACTGTGGCATGTGCCATCATGGAGCTCTTTTGTCCCCACAAACAAAACTGCAGCTCACCATCCACCCCCATTTGCTCCCCTGCGTCTCATGTTCTCAAAGGGGAATTCGAGTTGAAGTGTTGTCATTTTGACTCGCTGGATGTGATCCAGCACACGCTGCAAACGGGCACCTGCAAGTGGTCAGACCGTGACTTCCAGAGCGCAATCCAAGCTTAGCTGGGGTGCTGGAAGCGGCGCAGCAACCTTGATGTGCCAAATTGAAATCAGACATGCTTTTTGTTTTTTATTGGATTACTGGAACATTTGAGCACAGATCATACTACATACTGCAGCGCGCATTCTGTGTAGGCTTATCATACATTGAGTAGCTTTGTTATTCCTGCAGAGGATCAGAGCTGACTGAGTCCTGTGACAGAACAGAATGACCCGTTGGCTCTTGTGCCCGGGAAATCAATTTGAAAATCTTTCCACCTTTTTTATTTTTCGAGGTAATTAATTTTTCAAATCTAATTTTCCACCACAAACTCTGCTCAGCTTTATTGTAATAGAGTGCAGCAAAACTTGGATCATCATTGATCAACCTTTGGCTTTAAAACCAACCAAGCTCCTATTTTTTTCTCCCAGCTGAGGAAAGGCAGTTTGTTTGTTTGTCTTCTTTATGGATCGTCTTCAAGCTTCAGAACAATATACTAGGCCTCGGGGGACATGAGCGCTTGGGTTGGCTAAGCATTTGACCTTGACCTTCATTGTTAGTGCTCAAGGTCAAAGTTTATCTTGAAAAACATTTAAAGAAACCATGTCAAGTAATATATCATATGATAGATCTGTGCAACACACTTTTTGTCTTTTCAATATGACACCCTATGATGTCACAATGACGCTATAAAGTTTTGCAGAATCACACACTGGATGAATATGTCTTAAAGCTCGAGTTTTTATAGCTTATAGAAGCCAAAAATGCTCCAATCATATACTAAAGATAATAAAATACACAATTTTAGTATGTAATACTTCAAGGTCAAAGGTCAGGGTCACAAAAATAAGGAAAAAAGCTTTAGTTTCCATTCAATCCTCTCCAAACTTTGAAGCAACATAGTCATCATTCTTTGTTTAAGCTCTTCAAAACCGTATTTTTTTCAATACAACATAATATGACTTCACAATGACACAAAATATAATATAATATAGCACACTCGATTATGACCTTACCAATGCTAACATGAGCAAAGAATATCAAAGTTTTAGTATAGCCCTTGGCCTTTGGGGGGAGTTGCGCTCTGTGAGTGCTCCTGTTTCGCATTGTGTTTGAGAGATATCTAACCACACATACTCACTGGTTACATAGAAGTAGATAAGCCGCTCATCTTTGCCCACTTTGTTTTTAGCAGAACACTTGTACATGACGGACACGCTGGCATTGCGAATCAGAAGTCTGCTCACTCTCTGCGAGGCGAGGAAAGGAGGACGAGACTTTAATTCATGTCGTGGAGACGCACATTTTAAAAGAAAGTGCAATCTGCTGTCGTGTAAAAATCAGGTTTTCTGCTGACAGACCAACGACACACAAACTCGCTCAGGTGTGAGTGAAAAAAATAGGGCGTTTGCAGCGTGAGCGTGTGTATGTATAATTTCCTCTTACGGCTGTGGTTTATAAATGTGCAGGCGTGGGTACGCGTACATGTGTGCCTGGATGTGTTTATAACTAGAACTTGCAGGAAGTCTGCAGAGGAAGACTGTTCTAAATATTTCTACTGTGGAAATGGCTCTTGATTGACAAATTTTGTTATGGAGCTTAGAATTTGGGACACTTACATAAAAACATCACAGGTCACAGATAGGTCCACTTACAGAAAGGCCTTCTTATGGGTTAGGCCGTAATTATATTCTGTAATCCTTTACCCCAGAGAATCAATTTATAAGCAGAGCATGTCTGTCCACAGAAAACCAGTAACAATCGCAATGAGGCCTGACGAACCTTCTCTCGTCCATCCACAACTTCGAGAGACGACTCGATCGGCTCAATTTCATTCATCGCATTCTCCGAGTTAATGTCCTGCCAGTTCTGACATTCTGCAATCCTGTCACTCCGGCTCTTCCGGTCTTGTCGGGCCCTGGAGGGAAGCAGAAACACATTCATGACACCTCGCCTCATTGACATGTGCAGCACAGAGTGGGCAGTGGGTGAGAATTAAGGAGCACGTTGAACGATATCCTGATGTTTTATGAGAAGTCTTTTCCCGCAGACTGTATAGCATTTCACATCAGCTTGAAGCCCTGAGCCAATGCAATTATGTCCTAAGTGTCCTAGCAGTTAATGGACAAATTACTCTATCAATTATGACTATCCGCAGTGCGAACATCACAGGAAAACTAATGAAATTTCTATTTAGTATTTTCACCCATCTGCACTACTCTGCATTAGCAGAAGGCCACAGGGGTCAGTTTTATTTTACTCTCTACATAATTTACTGATGGTAAATGTGCATACGAAAAAATGATAACTTGTAAATACCAATTTACAGTATTGTACTTTGCACATTGGATGCTTGCCCAGCCCTTGTACTTAACACATTTCAGCCAGTGGTGTTGGGGATTATAAACACAGAAATCAAATACCATCAGATTTTCATTTGAGCCGTCTGAAGAGTGTCTGATTGACAGCAGCTTCATCTTTCAGCATGAAAAGCATACCTGTGGAACACTATCAGCCCTCCCAGAGCACGGACCTCAACATTATTTTGACAGGCAACAGAACAAAAGGCAGCCAACCCATATGGAAAAGAAATAGTAAAAACTTATATGATTTACTCATGAAAGTGGCCACTTTCTCATTACTTTCATATATTGTTTTAGTAAGTATCCAAAACATACAAGTTTCATTATATAATTTTTCAAGGGATCTTATATCTGTTTTCACTCTTGTATGCTTTTCATACAAGTTTCACACAAGACAGATACAAACTTTATAAGATTTATATATATCTTTTCCATATGGGAACATCCAAACAAGTGCTTTGAATGTCCTTCAAGATGCATGGAGAACCTTTCCTGAAGACTACTTAAAGAAATGTCAAGAAAGCTGCCTGACAGAGTTCAGCCTGTGTTGAAGAATAAAGGTACAAACTCTGTGTTTGCCTTAGATACCATATTTATTTCAATAAATAGGTACACCTATTTCCCTTTATCCTAGCAGTATACAAAAAGCTGAGGTGCAATTCAAAACGACTGTAGATAGGCAGAAATTTACTAATTTATAAAACACAATATCCTTTTACTGACCGTAAAGAGATCGCATGCAGCATTTGGACCATAGGCAGAATAATTTTAGCCTTTTCTCTTACTCCTAAATTACTTATCAAACTCCTCTTATTGGCACGTCTATGGCTCAGTAATTAGGATATTACACCTCCTTTGTCTAATCCATACTGTTTAAGAAGTGATGTGCCGCCTTAAAACCACCTACTTGTGAGCCAGGGGATTATTTGCTTTTCCTAGTTCTAGTCTTGATGCTAAGCTACGTTGATGAGGCTTCATATTTCGCATAGAAGTCTAGCAGCACTTTTAACAAGTCACTGAGCTCAGATATCGATAGCAGACCGTTCCTTTTAACTAAAAACAATCGTAAAACTGTGTGAGGGCCTGCTTTTTGTGTTCACTTGTTTTCTGTTGCCACATGAATGAGAGAGCTCCACAATGTGCTTTATGAGCAGATTTGTATATGCAACAAACAAGCACACACATACAGAGATAACATCAGACAAGACATTGCTCTCCTGAAAGTAATTTCTCAGGCTCTGAAGAAAAAGACCAGCACCACCGAGATTACAAAAGCAAACGCCTGATATTGTAAAATTACTTTCTTTCATCAAGCACACTTCATCAGGAACACACTGTGCTGCTACACTTAACAGGAGCCTGTGAGGAAGGACAGGTTTAGCTGGAAGTCCTTTGCTGTATTTTGGACCGTCACAATGGACAAGGAATTTCAAAATATTCAAAGAAAATTGAAAAAAAAAATAGAGGCAGAATTCACTGTCCATGAAATGGCATACTAGATCCACAGTGGCTAAAACAAAATAAAAACTGAGCACTTTCAGCCAAAATTAAACCAAAGCTGCCACTGCTGTGAGTTTCAGACTGCCTCTTAGACCAGGATCGAAACCTTGCAGCTGCACTCATGTTGCATGTTGACATGGAAAGGTCAGAACAGCAATATCTTCCAAAATTAAGCCTAGGAGGAAGACGGTAGAGGCAGGTGGATATTAGAGCAATATTCAGTGGAAGCGCACAAAACACAGGGGCTAAAGAAATAGGAAACAAGTGAGTATGATTGCATGTTTTATGTGTGTATTTGTATTGTGTAGCACTCTAGTTAGCTTCAATCACACCTGAGAGATTTATGTGCATTTCATGTGTGTTGTGTCTGTATGTGTGTCTTTGCTTATGCACAAAGCTGGACCATAGCACAGGAGAGTGACAGGCACATTATTACTGTGTGGGGGAGGAAGCTGGCTGGACATCGAGCAGACACTTTCCTTTAGTCTCCTCTTTCCTCCTTCCTTACCTCCCCTCTACCTTCCTCTATATATTAGCTCTTTTCATCCACAGCCACCCGCCCCGCTGCCCCCTTCTCTCTCTTCTTATCATCTCCTCCCTCTCTTGTTCACTCAGAGCCAGTGGATAATTTCACACTGACCTCTTCTTGTTATTTGGTCTCACATAACGCTTCATGCACAGCTCTTCCCGCCTTTCCTGTCTTGTCTGATGAAACCTTATCTTCACACACACACACACACACACACACACACACACACACACACACACACACACACACACACACACAGTTGCAAAACTACCAGTGCTATATAAGAATGAGTCTGGGGCTGAGGTTATTCTTACACTCTGCTTTGGGTGCTGTTGAGGACACAGGGGCCCCAGGCCCTCCACTGCCAGCTGATGTTGGGAATAGGGACACCGTAGGCGGTGCACGTCAGCGTTTGGCTGCTGCCGCTGGGGTAAGGGCTGGATGGATCTGCCACCTCTTTTTCATGAATCTGAGGAGGAACTGGGGGAAGAAGAGAGCTAATAAATCAATTTTTCCAGGAAGTCATAACTTTTTTATGCTAGATACAGGTCTCTTTATAATTGATTCATGCAACGTTTTTACTCTTTTGCTCCTTTCTTTTGTAAGATTTTCAAATTAAATCTACAAAAATTCGACTTTCCTCACTTGGGAAGGCAGGGAATCTCTATAACTTTACACTGCTGCTTTGTTCCTAAAATATCTGGAGGGATTTTAACTGGAGGTTCACAGAGCAACACACACATACCGTTGACGACAAGCGTTATGTTGAGCTTCCTCTCTAGCCCAGCATCGCTGTTTTTCAGGACCACCGTGTACAGCCCGGAGTCCTCCTGACAAACATCCTTAATCTCCAAAACATGTTTAGGGTGCATCCTCATCCTTTTCATCTTGAATTCTGGGCGCTGGTTTATTAGCTTTCCGTCTTTATACCTGGTGGCACACACAAATACACAAAATGTGCTCCTACTGAGATGTCCTGCTCTTTAATTGAGCTACAAATCTCAGATTTGCGAGGCCTAATTATGCTTTTGGACATTTCCAATTACATTTAATGAGACTCCTCTTACCATTGCGTTTCGGGTGCCGGTAAGGCAGAGACATTTACTTGTAATTTGTATGACTTCTGGCCAGCAGTTATCTCCACAATCGGTCCAATTCTGTAGTCGAGGTGGATAAATGGTCCTTCTGGAATCAGAGGCATTCAGTTGTTTACATAAAAGGCTTTAAAATCTTAAGGTCAGAGTACGAAACACTCGCCTTCTCTCAGCTTAAAACATGGCAATCAAAAGCGTTATACGTGTCTCCACTGTAGTCAGCTTGGATTCAGTGAATAAATCCTCTGGTTCTGACTTTAAGTCACTTTTTAAGCCTTCAGCAGTAAATATTCGATTGATTTTTGGTAAAAGGAAAAATAATACATTAATTATTTTGCCTCATCTGAAAAAACCCTTTAATCCATAAACACTGCTCAATTCCAAATTCTAAGGTATTTTTCTAGCGCTTGTCCACGAGGTAAGGATGGTGCGCTGGGTTGCACGTGTCGTGGTTTTGGAGTTAGACACTGCTCAAGCAGATCTCTGGGCAGACTCGAGCAAGCCCTTAAAGCCCTTTTCCTTCTGGAAAAAATCTGAAAGTGAAGTTTTTCAAAAACATCAAAGAGAGAGCATACGACACCTTTGGTGCACCTTTAGATGTCAGAGTTCGCCTTTCATGTTTTCTGTGTTTAGTTATGCTCCTTTTACTTTGGTCTGTTTCACGTCACACATAATATCACAAACCAAAATGTTTGAAAATAAAGCTTTACAGTGATAAAGACCATGTGTGGCAGGAAAAATTTATGAATGTAATATGTTTCATTTTGATTTTTAAAAAATCGACACCAAATCGATACCAAATATCGATTTAATATTTTATGAAATAAAATGTTGATATTTTATTAAATAAATCCAACTACTCTGGTAAATGCAAGTGCAAGATGGCTCATCTCATGCACAGAAATCCTGAGGCAGCGTTAGAGCCAAACTCGAGGGAACTCGACTCAACTGGCTGCCAGCTGCCTGTGTTCTGGTTATACTCCTACAGACCTGGGAGGTCGCAGAGTGCAAATATAATAGTTAAATGTGAATTTCTGTGTGAAGTGTAAATGTTTCTGTCTGTGTAGAGAGCAACAGATGATTTACCACAGTTAACCAATGCATTATCAGGAGTAGATTGCATGTAATTGCCAGCTAAGTGGCAACATTTATGGCAGTTTTTTTGTGCTGATGTTGGCATGTTATACAATCTCATTTGCAGCAAAAATAACAGATGAAACGAGATAACTTCAGCTTATTGGATAAAACAGATATTATAACAGAAAGCAATATATGTTATTGGAATACTCGGCATGTTGCAAAAAGTTAAAAATCACAATAATATCATAGTGTGAGTAAAGTATTATGATAATTGTAAATATCAACACTTCACTTTTGATTCCACAGAGGCATCCGATGGAAGACATAACACTTATTAATAAAAAGCATAGCATTATTGAGGCACTGCAAAATATTTAATCCCAACATAATATGGTATCGTGGGGTGATTCTTACCTCTATTAAATATGTGACTTCATTAATAACTTAAAACTATAACTTAACTATAAACTACAATTGTCATGAAGGTAGCATCAAACACAATCTAATGCAACTGATTGGCGTGACAGAGGAGGATGCTGAGGACAGGGTGAGATGGAGGCAGATGTTTGGTCAAGTTTTTCATTACAGGGATTATTGTGGAGACTGACCATAACTGCACATAGAGCTGGATTATTTGCTATGTTTGCCAGCATAACTGTAGATTTGGATGATTAATGCAAACTTTAAGAAGACTAATGTATGGACAAAAAAATAGAAAGTCTTACCATAAACTACGACCTGAGTTTGTTGGGTGTAAGTCCCGTCCATGCTGGTAACATTGCAGGTGTATCGGCCGGTGTCTGTGACATTGACACTGTGGATGGTCAGGGCGCTAGAAGCCGTTGTGGCTTGAGACAGAGATTCACGGAGGGTGGTAACTTGCACCAAGTCATTCGCCTGGTGAGGAGAAACAAACTGTGATTGTAAATTCAGGTTTGCTTCTTACTAACACAACATGCGATGCACTGCTAGTACCTGTTTGCTTGGGTAAGACCACTGGATGTCCACCCCTGCGTTGAACTCCACCATCGCTGTGCAGTTCAGGGTGAGGGCCTCCCCCACTAACAGCTGTACTGGCTCCTCAGGAAACAGCTTGACATCGTAAACCTGACTTCCTGTCCGTGAAAATAAAAGGGCGAGGTAGACCCAGACAGAGGTAGGGAGACAGTGAGAGAGGTCAGAGTGACATTGTCAGCAGTTTTTCCTGAGGAAATGACTTTCCTTTGGACCTGAGAAGCCATCCCAGGCTACTCTAAAACTTTATATATACATACACACACACACACAATTTTATATATATCTAGATGTGTGTGTGTGTTTGTTTATATATGTGAATAAAACTGAAGTGAAGCATCAATCCCGTTTTGCACACTGGACAGTGTATCTGATGTTTAGGTCATTCTCTCTGCATGGAAATGACTTTGCACGTAAAAGAAAAAAGGCAGACTGTGATTACTGATTGTTTATGCAGTCCATTAGTGTGAAGAGTGAAGCCTCTCCGAGTTTCTCCTCTGACTGATGTGGCTATTACATTTGGCTGGGAGCGGTGAATATGAGTTTCCATTTGCCCTCTGAAGACAGAGGTGAATGAGCTCATACAACAGAGCGTAGAGCATCTGGATCACCCTGAGTTCACGCGCTATGAGAGGGAAACTCAACATAAAGTCTCTCGCCTTTTCAGCTTAGTTTTTCAAAATGTGATTATGCCTTCCTTTTCCATCTGCTTCTCTTTTCTTCTTTTCTTTTAGTGCTTGTGACATAATGACTCCATCCTTACATAAAAATGGAGTTGTTTTAGAGGAAATTACATAATTAAATAAAAGCCTCAAAATTGTCAGCATTAAGGCTTAATTGGCTCGTCGACTGCCATGGAAAATTATGGGGACAGGGCAGTCAGTCTAGCACCACCTTTGATTTTCTAGCTAATTTCTCTTTCAACAAGAGCAGAGAGTCAAATCTAATTCAAATATTTGTCCTGGGTCGGGAGTGTTTTTGTAACTCTGTTCACCCATCCATCCAATTTTCTGCTGCTTTATCCGGGTTTGGGTCGCAGGGGCAGCAGTCTAATCAGAGATGCCCAGACCTCCTTTGCCCCAAGTCACCTTTTCCAGCTCTTCTGGGGAGGGGGAGCGGACGCCAAGGTGTTCCCAAGATCACATAGAAATAATCTTTCAGTTTGAGCCACAGCAGAGATAGCGTGAGCTCCTCATTTCTACTCCTTGCATCTTATTCTTAATTTAGCATACCAACATACTGATACACCATCAACATCAGTGCAGACGCTTCTCCAATCTTTTCGTCAGTCTCCTGCTCCACTCTTCCCTACTTGTAAACAAGACCATGAGATAACAGCACTTCTCCTGAGGCAGAAAATCATTCCCAGCACAGAATGTGCAATCCACCCTTTTCCAGCTGAGAGCCGTGGCCTTGGACTTGGAGGTGCTAATTGTTATCCCTACTGCTGAAAAACTGCCCCAGTGCAAGTTTGCAATCATCCCTCAGTGAAGTCAAAAAAGCACAGACATGATCCTGAAACCACTGAACCTGAAACCTTTTGCCCCTTGGCTGCACCTAGAAATTCAGCAAGAAACAGATATGGTAACAAAGGCAGCAATGCCACAGTCCAGTACCCACCGGGAATAAGTCTGATGTCCTGCCAGCAATGTGAACCAACCATGTCAATTGTACAGGGACTGAAAAGCTCTTGAAGCACCCTACAGAACATCCCAAGGGATGTGGTTGAATGCTTTCTCCAAGTCTATAAAAATTGACTGGTTGGGCAAACTCCCAAATATTTCTACTGGAAAAGCAAGAAAAGAGCTGGGCCATTGCTCCATAACCAGGAAGTAAACTGTGTTATCTTTCCTAAATCCTAGCACTCCCCTGGGATAAACGTTCCCAGCGAGGATAAGCAGTGTGATCCCTCCCGAAGTTGGACCACCACCCTAGTTTGCAAATCCAAAGGTAATAACTTGCACTTGGTGTTGCAGAACTGTGTCATACAGGAAAGTTGCTCAATACCGCCCAGCCAATATTATCAGTCGATATTAGCTATTTGCAGATACATTATATGAGCAAATAATTTACATTTATTTTACAACAATGAGAATTAAAACAGGAAAAAAAAAAACACTGGAGAAACACCCCTGAGCTATGTTACAAGTGTTGCATAGTCTGTCCACCACAGCATACTCTGCGACTTCCCTGTTGGCAATGCAGGTGTTTAGAGTGCCATTAACACAACAACCGATTGATCTAAACAAGTAATCCACAACTTCGTGTGACAAAAAAACAAGATTGTTTTTACCCTGCATTGTTATATTATCTTAGCAGGGACACATTATCTTGTTTCGTGTACTTGAAAGAAAAAAAGATATTGGCTGATATATCAGATTTTTATGTTAACAAATATTAGTGTCAGTCTTAGAAGTCCTATATCGTTCAGGCTCGAATCCAGACCTATGAGAAACTCAGAGCGGATCTCATCCACCTCAAGGGATCTGCCCAAGATTTTTAACTAGCTTAATGTTCTCAGTTACAGTAATGACCCAGTCTTCTCTGTGTCCCAAAGCTCTGTGGTGTGTCATTTAATGCTTGAAGTTAAAAGTTCAGCTAAGAGTTCAGCTGTTGCCTTTTGGTAGGACTTTATGATAAATACCTAAGGATACTTTTGAAACCTTTGGAGGAAACATACTGTTTTACCTGTAGTGTGGAACACGTAGTTGTCCGAACTGTAGCAATTGCCTCCCAGCATAGCAGCACAAGAAAGCATCAGGAGAGGTTCCTTGTCTATGATGTTTTTGGGAATGGACCAGCCCCGCTTGTTGTCCCATCTCAGCCTCTCCTTCTCCAGTGGCCAGGGATTGTACCACATCTAAATGCACAAAAATGATTGCTGCTGTTAAAATCATCAATTTAAGCACCAGCTGAAAACTTTAACTGGAGGAACAGAGTGTGAGAAATATGTTTTGGGCACAAACCGTTTTCAGGGTGACATTCAGATCAGGCACTGTGACCAGGCATGGCACTATTACATCCGTGGAATGGCTCTTGATGAAAATGGTCTGCATGCTGCCGCTGTTGAGGAAGGGCTGCTCTGGGTCTGGATGCAGACAGAGAGAGACAGGGAGCAGGGAGGTTAACCCCGATAGCAGCTGGGGTAATGGCAGCTATTACTGAGTTAACTTCATGTATGGCCAGCCAGATCTCCCCCATCCTGATAATGACCCCCAAGGACACACCTCATGTGTAGTTTATCATGATTACCAACAGCTCAGTCTGTCCCCGCCTAGCAAATAGCGGTAAGGACCTCTATTACACATCAACTGAGAGACAGACAGCCAAGAGGTTTAATCATCCTCTAAACAGTGTTACAATTTCACCTCAGGCTCTCTGGTGATGGAAAATATCTCTCCACTGTGTTTCATTCTTAACACCTTGATACTTCCCTTTTTTGTTGCTGCAGCTACCGATGCTCAGGACTTTGGGAGGCATCGCAGCAATTGTTTTGGCAATTTACACTGCAGCTCTTATCACCATAAAAGCTAATATTCCCTCAGCAAGAGATTATGTTATTATAAAAACCTTTATCTCTCCCGCTTTGCTGTCAGTACCGGCGATGTTTGAGCAGCAGCAAATATGTTATATGACATCCGAGCTTTTCTTCTTACGTCTTGTTTTGCATGATAAGCCTTCAGTTATTTCCATACTTCTTGTTCTTTCTGCACAACTCAAACCTATCACTTTAAGCTTCTGCAAGGCCAAACAAAAAGTCATATCAAGAGGCTTATATTTCTGCCCTGCAGTGGACTGAACACACACACACAAGCAACAGAAATAATAGACAGCGTTTCGCACTTTAACGTCTTCTCAATAAATCACCCGTAGGTATCAGACTGCAGGAAGAGATCTGCTACTTGAGGCGAGGACAGGTTGCAGAGCAGGCTGAGCAGGTGTTTGTGTGCTTTGCATTATTCTACACATGTAAAAATACAGTATATTCATGTATTCAGATCAACGTCTGCACTCATATGCGCGTTTAGAGCATAGCGTTAGAGCCCTGAAGGAGTAAAAGGCTGACATCTGCCCGTCTAATTGAATCCACATGTGTCCCCTTTATCCTTCAACACACTGGGTCTAATTTATGGCTGCAATTCCATCTGCTTATGATCAGCCCCCCGGATAGATCTGTGGAAACTGTTTTGGCACCTTGTCTGAGGGGATAAACAGGCGTTTCACATGAGTGGACTGGTCAGCAGGATTCCCCGCCATGACAATCATCTGTCTCTCCATGTGCCTCCTCTCCCTCAGCACACGGAGCGAGGAAAAGTAAAGAGACAACCCTTAGGGACAAGTCCTGAGTTCTAAAGTTCAAACTATGAGCTAGTCTGAAACTTGTATATGGCAAAAAAATACTGATAGCGAAACACATTTCATTGGTGTTCTTTGATATGTTATTCATTTCGATATTACGAAAAACAAATAGCGCATTAATGCTTTAATTAGCTTCCCATTCCTGTCTTTATCAAAAGCTTTGCATGGCTAATATCTGAATCCTGCCAACTTCCAGGGTGTGACCGAGGCAAACTCAACAATTTCCACTTCTAGTAACAGAGCGTCTGCTTTGATATTAGAGTAATATTCAAAACAGGAGATCTGCTTCCACAGGATGGCTACCAAAGAAAACAGAAATAAGGACTAAAGGTTCCACATAGCCAAGCCAAAGAGCTGCGGACCAGATCAAGCAAGGGGATGAAATTTTAGCACATTTGCAGGCTTGTGTGACTCACCCATGACAAAGACATAAATGCTGGTGGCAGTGGTGCCTTCAATGATGGCCTTGGCATCCTTATATGAGCAGCGGTAGTACCCCGTGTCTTTGGCCTGTGCCCCATTCAGGACAAGCTTCTTGCAGTACGGCAATTCCAACTTCCCCGGACACTCGCTGACTAAGGCCACCCTCTGCCCGGGGGCTGAGGTGGTCTCCAGCTGGGAGTGACGCTGGGTTAGGTCTCGTCCAACCAGAGTCTGATCAGGCCAGGCCCAGGCCAGAGTATTAGATCCCCTGAAGAGATGTGAAAAGTCAAAGGACACGGAACAGATTTCATCTTAGTACTTAAAATGAAAAGTTGTATTATTGGAATTAACACTCAGATTGTCACATTACTTGTGGTGTACCACAAGGTACACTCCTAGGTCCTTTAGTTTTTTCTTTTTTTTACATGATTCCATTTTACCAAAGTATCCAATGTCATAAAGTCTCTCTTCATTTCCAAGCAGACAATATGCAGATATGCATTAGCTGACATCTACCTGTTCTTAGATTGTTTATTAGTGATGTTAATTATTCGATTGCATAAAACTTTCTTTCTGCTTATCAGTCAAAATACTCTGTGCTAAATAAAGACATTATTATTACATTTTTGTTACATGTTAAGTAAAAAAACGACAGTGTTTGTGTGTGTCATGGTCCTGGGCCATGTGGGCCCAGTATTCTTAGTTTTCATGCATTTTTGTATTTTGTTCCTTATTTAGGCCATGTTTTCTGAGTTGCCCTGTTGTGTTGTTCCCTAAGTGTTTTCCCTTCATGGCTCTTCCCCCCTGTGTGCCCTCTATGTATTGATGAGCCCTCGTCTCCCCTTGTGGTTGTTTCATGTTTCCCCAGCCCGTTATGTCGGTGTTTTCCCCGTGCTCTCTCTCCTCCTGTCGGAACCTCTGCCTCTACATGTCATGTTCAGTTCACCCCGCCCTGTCTCGTTATGGTTATCTGTGTCACCTGTGTTCCCCGTGTGTTCCCACTTTCCTCGTTAACCCTCTGTGTATTTCTGTCTGCGTCTTCCTCTGTTCGGCGTCGCGTTCTCCCTCATGTTGTGTGGATCTCCCTGTGTCTCTCCGCGTATGTTAGTTTACTTTTCCCAGTTTAGTTTTGTATTTCCTATGTTCTGCCATTCCAGCATTAAAGCTGTGATTTTGAGTTCATCCCCGTGTCTGTGAGTTTTGCTATTGGGTCCTTCTCCTGCCTGCCACACAACGTATCATGACAGAAGAACGCGACGACAACATGGACCCAGCAGTTCACAACCCCTCCGCGGACCGACAGTACGACGCGACCATGCCGGACCCAGCGACACAAAGACTGGAGATTGTCCGGACAGTGGAGTCGCTATGCGACAAGTGGCTGCACTGTTCCAGTGAGGAGGAACGGGAGGAGTTCGCCCGCCAGGTAGGGGTGTGCGTGTCTGTGTTCCCCTGGTTATGGGAGACGCTGCACCCCCTCGTCAGCGACCTTCTCGTCTCCGCTCTCCGACTCCGTCCGCAGCAGCAGCGGCCCGGTGGGCGTGCACCTTCACCAGAGCCGTGCCATCGCGCCGTTGCCCCGCCGCCTCATGAGCCAGTGGCGGTCAGAGTCGGAACGGTGAGGCTCACCACGGACACACCATTGGCTCACACTTCATCAGCTTCCGCATCTTCGCCACCGCCTGCCTGCACGGAGATGCCCGAGGCTGTTGACTTCGGTGAGGAGGAGCGGCAGCAGGTGTTGCGGGCTTATCGGGAGGACGAGCTCCGGTGGAAGCCCTGGCTCATCTCGGAGCAGGACCTCTCACCTGCTGCACAGCCTACCAGCCGCTCGCCGTCTCCAATCCACTTAGACTTTACTTCGCCTGCCTCATTTCTGGCAAGGATGTGGGCGGACGACCGGGAGATCGCCGCTACATCACCCCCTGCATTTGTGCCATCAGCGCCCATCGCGCCAGCTACCAGAAGGGGGCGGCGCCGGCGCCGCCGTGGCACCGCATTAACTCCGGAAATCATGGAGCCCGGTCTCTGTGAGCAGCAGCAAGCAGCTTGCACCCACGTAGAGGAGGAGCTCCGGAGAAAGCCGTGGCCTACCCCCGATTGTCAGCACATCTTTCGGGGAACACGCCTGGCTCTCGGGGGCCCTCGGAGCCGCCAGGGTCTGCAGCCCTTCACAGCTCAGTTAGCTCCCTCGCAGCCACCCTCAGTTCAGTTAGCTCCCTCGCAGCCACCCTCAGTTCAGTCAGCTCCCTCGCAGCCACCCTCAGTTCAGTCAGCTCCCTCGCAGCCACCCTCAGTTCAGTCAGCTCCCTCGCAGCCACCCTCAGTTCAGTCAGCTCCCTCGCAGCCACCCTCAGTTCAGTCAGCTCCCTCGCAGCCACCCTCAGTTCAGTCAGCTCCCTCGCAGCCACCCTCAGTTCAGTCAGCTCCCTCGCAGCCACCCTCAGTTCAGTCAGCTACCCTCCTGGAAGCCCCCGCTGCCTGGTATTCTCAGCATCGACATCTTTTCCCGTCAAGGTTTATCGCTAAATCATTCGATCCTCCCTTAAGAGAGAGACTGCGTCCTCGCTGCCTTCACCCCAGTACACCAGTGTCACCTGGGTCTCCAGTAGCTCAGCTCCCAGTGTCACCTACCCCACAGCCACTTTTAGCTCAGTTTCCAGAGCCACCTGTTTCAGTTCAGGCCCCAGTAGCTCCAGTGCCGCCTGTAGCGCAGGCCCCAGTAGCTCCAGTGCCGCCTGTAGCGCAGGCCCCAGTAGCTCCAGTGCCGCCTGTAGCGCAGGCCCCAGTAGCTCCAGTGCCGCCTGTAGCGCAGGCCCCAGTAGCTCCAGTGCCGCCTGTAGCGCAGGCCCCGATAGCAGTACGGTCCGCTGGTCAGCCTAACATTCAGCCAGGGGTCTCTAATCTCTCTGGCTCTGCATCAGCTCCTGCTGGGAGCTCGGATGAGCTCATCCAAGACTCCGCGGCTCCCACGCCGCCTTCTACCTCGTCAGCTGGAGGGTCCGAGGGGCCCGTTCAGCCTCCTGTCTCCGCTGGAGGGTCCGAGGGGCCCGTTCAGCCTCCTGTCTCCGCTGGAGGGTCCGAGGGGCCCGTTCAGCCTCCTGTCTCCGCTGGAGGGTCCGAGGGGCCCGTTCAGCAACCTTCCTCGTCAGCTGGGGGTTCGGGAGAACCGCACCAGCCTCATGCCACGTCAGCTGGAGGGTCCGAGGGGCCCGTTCAGCCTCCTGTCTCCGCTGGAGGGTCCGAGGGGCCCGTTCAGCCTCCTGTCTCCGCTGGAGGGTCCGAGGGGCCCGTTCAGCAACCTTCCTCGTCAGCTGGGGGTTCGGGAGAACCGCACCAGCCTCATGCCACGTCAGCTGGAGGGTCCGAGGAGCCCGTCCAGCACCATGCCACACCAGCTGGAGGGCCCGAGGAGCCCATCCAGCCACCTTCTGCTACGCCTGGTCCAGCCTGTGCTTCGTCCGCTGCAGCCTCAGAGCCTTCGTCCGCTGCAGCCTCAGAGCCTTCGTCCGCTGCAGCCTCAGAGCCTTCGTCCGCTGCAGCCTCAGAGCCTTCGTCCGCTGCAGCCTCAGAGCCTTCGTCCTCGCCTGGTCCAGCCTCAGAGCCTTCAGCCTGTGCTTCGTCTGGTCCAGCCTCAGAGCCTTCAGCCTGTGCTTCGTCTGGTCCAGCCTCAGAGCCTTCAGCCTGTGCTTCGTCTGGTCCAGCCTCAGAGCCTTCAGCCTGTGCTTCGTCTGGTCCAGCCTCAGAGCCTTCAGCCTGTGCTTCGTCTGGTCCAGCCTCAGCGTCTTCAGCCTGTGCTTCGTCTGGTCCAGCCTCAGCGTCTTCAGCCTGTGCTTCGTCTGGTCCTGTGCCCACCGGGCCATGGCCAGCACGCCTGACACTGGAGAGCCGCCGCTGCCTTCCGCGCGGCCGGCCCCCTGAACTGCTCCGTCGTCTCCTCCGCCGCCGCCGCTGCCTTCCGCGCGGCCGGCCCCCGGAACTGCTCCGTCGTCTCCTCCGCCGCCGCCGCTGCCTTCCGCGCGGCCGGCCCCCGGAACTGCTCCGTCGTCTCCTCCGCCGCCGCCGCTGCCTTCCGCGCGGCCGGCCCCCGGAACTGCTCCGTCGTCTCCTCCGCCGCTGCCTTCCGCGCGGCCGGCCCCCTGAACTGCTCCGTCGTCTCCTCCGCCGCTGCCTTCCGCGCGGCCGGCCCCCTGAACTGCTCCGTCGTCTCCTCCGCCGCTGCCTTCCGCGCGGCCGGCCCCCTGAACTGCTCCGTCGTCTCCTCCGCCGCTGCCTTCCGCGCGGCCGGCCCCCTGAACTGCTCCGTCGTCTCCTTCGCCGCCGCCGCTGGCTTCCGCGCGGCTGGCCTCCGGACCAGCTCTGCCACCCGCCTGGTCGGCCCCCCGACCGTGTGACCCGTGGACTCTGGTGCCTGTGGGCTCTGGGTCGGCCCCCTGAACTTTGTTTTGACTATGGTCATGTGCTCCCGTGTTTTCTGTTTATTTTGTTTCCCGTTCTGGTCCCTCCGTCCTGGTCCCCCGCCTCCCGCCCTGGGTGGGTTGTTTTCTGTTTTTGTTTTGGTTTCTCGGGTTTGGGCTGTCGGGAGCCAGCCCTTTAGGGGGGGGTGGTGTCATGGTCCTGGGCCATGTGGGCCCAGTATTCTTAGTTTTCATGCATTTTTGTATTTTGTTCCTTATTTAGGCCATGTTTTCTGAGTTGCCCTGTTGTGTTGTTCCCTAAGTGTTTTCCCTTCATGGCTCTTCCCCCCTGTGTGCCCTCTATGTATTGATGAGCCCTCGTCTCCCCTTGTGGTTGTTTCATGTTTCCCCAGCCCGTTATGTCGGTGTTTTCCCCGTGCTCTCTCTCCTCCTGTCGGAACCTCTGCCTCTACATGTCATGTTCAGTTCACCCCGCCCTGTCTCGTTATGGTTATCTGTGTCACCTGTGTTCCCCGTGTGTTCCCACTTTCCTCGTTAACCCTCTGTGTATTTCTGTCTGCGTCTTCCTCTGTTCGGCGTCGCGTTCTCCCTCATGTTGTGTGGATCTCCCTGTGTCTCTCCGCGTATGTTAGTTTACTTTTCCCAGTTTAGTTTTGTATTTCCTATGTTCTGCCATTCCAGCATTAAAGCTGTGATTTTGAGTTCATCCCCGTGTCTGTGAGTTTTGCTATTGGGTCCTTCTCCTGCCTGCCACACAACGTATCATGACAGTGTGACTGTGAGTGTGCATTTTGCACTTGTAGTGCTATAAATTTTCCAGAGCATCTGTACATCCTTGTTTGCTTTGAGCTTTGTCACATAAATTCAGTTATGTTAACCCAGAGGCATTACGATTGCAACCATAATTGCTGCCTGAAAACCGATAGCTATGCTTTCATCACCTTGCTCCACTAAACAGCAATGACAGAAATGTGCACATGGTGCCAAAATGTGATGGCTGGAAATGACACAAACATGACAGATGATAATTTAAGTATTTTACAGCCTCAGTGAATAATTTTCCCTTATGGGAGGTTTATTTTTTTTAAAGATGAAAACATTTATCTGAGAAATAATCTGGAAAAGACCAAAAATAATATCAGCTTTAGCAAAGACAGCTTTTCTTCTTCTTTTTTTTTGTTCACCACAAAAACAAAATGGTTAAAGGAGGGACTGCTTGGGGCAGCAGACAGCACAGCTGAGATTTTATAGGGATATAGGATCATTATCATGAGTTGATTCATATATGACAGAGGCTCAGTTTAAATCGGATCTGGCTTTGCTTTAGAACAAAAAAAATCTCTTTCTTATAAGACATGGCCCATTGTTTATATGGTTTAGAAAAAGCAGAGTAAAACAAGTGCAGACTTTTCTTATTTAAACTGACAGTTTGCATCACAAATGTAAGACGTATAAAATGCTATGAAAACTATTAGCAATGCATGAGTGTCCAGATCCTTTGTTCACGAAAGATGCAATAAAACTGGTAACTTTTTCTGAAAAATGAACTGTAGCAGAGTCGAAATGTATTTTTCTCATTTGTTGATTGCAAGTAACACATTTTTTTTAATCTATCAATGATGATTTTTTGTAATTTCCTGAAAAAACACACAGTTTGTCATGCACAAGTGCATGTAGTCAGTCCAAAACGAGAAGACACACATACCTGCATGTAAGAGTGAGTGTTGTGTGGGCTGCAATCACTAGTTCGTCTTTGGGGCTGTCGAGGACGGGTGGAGTCATAGAATAGCCTATCACCAGACCTGCGGGAATGAACAAGCCAACTGCATTAGAATCATGTTACACAGGTCAGTCAAGACCTAGTGTTTTTGACAGAGCTGCTGGTAAGCTGTCAAATCTCTGAAACACATCGGGAATCTGAAATCTGACACAGTGGTTATTACATTTACAAGCTGTAAGGCAATCTGCGGCTAAAGGAACTGGTCCCTGATGCTGAAAAACACCCAGACAGAGAAATTACAGCTCGCTCGTGAGGCAATGCTGGTGTGATCTCTTTACCTCCGCCTCTGAAACAGCCACACAAACCATTTGCCCTTGATTTATTACAAATGCATTCACTTCACTCATCGGTGCTTGGTTAATATAGCTGGCCTAGAATGTCATTACCATAGTAGAGTCCCCTCAGGGTGCTATTAGCGCTTAGTCAGACTCTGCACCTACAGTCGATCATATATAAAAGTGTCACCATGACTTATGCTCCACCTGGATATCATTAGAGATGAAAACACACACTGTGCTATTGCAGGGACTGAGTGGCTGTGCGGTAGTGGAGAGGCTTTCTGAGCATTTACAAAACAAATCATGACCATTTTCCCACATCAGACTGAATAAATAAATACATAGTGTGCTTCAAGGCACTTTGTTACAAAGCGATGCACAAACATCAAAACAAACTGAGAAAATATGCATGGATAAGCATCATAAACAGTAGACTACAATATAAAAACCCCTGCACTCCATATGTAAAATGTAAATAAAAACAAAGCAATGATTTTTATTCTCAAAATTTCCTCTGCACAAGAGACGAGGCTGAAAATCAGTATTGAAATCTAAGATCTTCACACCCTCAGGTGCCACTGCCTTGAAAACAGACATGTCTCTGTTGTGGAAGTCATTGCATAGGCTGAAGGACACTTCCAGAAACCACTATCTGTGAAAACTGTTGACCGTGCCATCCATAAAAGCAGGTAAAAGCTCCATCATCCAAAGACAAGCTATATGCGAACACAATCCTGAAACACTTTCTAAGGGGTTAAGCTCATTTAAAATGGACTGAGGACATTTGAAATTAGCTTGTGGAAAACTGATCTGTGTTCAGAAAAATTTAAATGTGGAATTCTTTTTGGAAAACATGGATATGGCATCTATGATGGTATGAGGGTGCATTAGTGCCAATGTATCTTACACATCTGGAAAGGGACCATCAATTCTGAAAGGTAATACAAGTTTCAGAGCAACATGTGCTCCCATCCATCGTGTCTTTTTTAAGAAAGGCCTTGCATGAAACAATACTTAACTGCATATTGCAGCTATTACAACAACTTGGCTTTATAGCAAAAGAGTCCAGTTTCTGAACTGATCTGCCTGAAGGCCAGATCTTTCACCATCTCAAAATATTTTGTCCCATTATGAAACAAACGATACAACACTGAAGACCCAGGACTGTTGAACAGCAAGAATCGTATATTATCCCCTATTGGATTTGTAAGTTTCCTCACTTCCAAAGAAATGAACTACCTCCAATTTTTATGGTAGTTTCATTTTAATGAAGAGAAACAGAATATCATCTAAAAATCCAGAAAAACACCTTACTTGAAAGTTAGAAAGTGATTTGCAAGGCATTGAGTGAAATTGGTATTTGATCTTTAAGCAAAACATGAAGTGGTACTTGGTGAAGAAACTTCTGTTGGCAACCACAGTGGTAATATGCTTCTTGTGGTTGGGATTTTGGGCCGCTTCTCTCACCCAAGACTTGAGTAGGGAGACCTGCAAAATTTCAGTCCATTACGGCATATTATGTTACCAGTAGTGTCCTTGGCCACTGTGGTCCCAACTGCCCTCAGATCATTAACTAGTTCCTCCCGTATAGTTTTGGACTGACCCACAGCTTTTCTCCTGATCATCTTCAATGCCATGAGGCACTGTCACCTTCTCACCAAGCTTACTGCTGATGGTCTTGTAGCCCATTCCAGCCTTGTGCAGGTCTACAGATTGTCCCTGACGTCTTTTGACAGTTCTTTGGTCTCACCCTTGGTGGTGGAGAGGTTGGAATGGAAGAAATGGATTCTGTGGACATGTAGCACACATGTCCACATGATGAGTTGCGATCAGGAGTATTTGTAATTGATTGATTCATTGACTGGTTTTAATCTGCGTGTCACATGGGCACACAACCAATCTGTGGGAGCCAGAGTTTTGGCTGGGTTGTAGGGGGTAAAATGCTTATTTCACTCAATAATAAGCAAATCAATTTACAATTTTCAGGTATGTGGGTTTTTTTTCTGAATTTTTTAGTTGATATTGTGCCTTTTTCCATTAAAATGAAAAAGTCGTAAAAACTAGAGACTGATCATTTTTTGTTAGATGTGAACAAAGCTACAAATTCAGCAGGACAAATGCACAAATAGAGTTATGCAAGCAGCTGAAAGGCTATACAAATACCTTTCATATATTGGATCAGTATACTTTCTTTTATAAGCACACAAATCTATCTGGGGTCAAAACATTTGTACAATGGAGCTGCATATGCGCATTTTATATTACTGACTCACACATCTTCTAGGTCTAGGCAACAGCAGCTGAAGTGCCCAGCAATGGTTTCACAGCAGCCAGTCATGACCTGCTGCCAATCAAAAGTCAGAGATCTGTACAGCTGCGAATCTTAAACACCAGCCTCGTTCCTCCTACATGTCCCGCCGCCCAGGGAGCATCACAGAGCCAATTTATTCATATGTAAATTTTTCATTTTTACAATGTAAGCCCAGCTTCCTTTCAAAACTGCAAAGATTTAAAAACTTCAAATGATAATTTCTTAAAGAAATCATAAGCGATTTCGAAAAATATGCTGATTTGCTTTCTTGCTGTGACTTAGATAAGAAAATCCACGCCAGTCTCACATCTACATGTAGCTGCAATCAACAGGCGGTTAACTGAGCTTATCACAAAGGCGAAAACTGAGGCTGCCTAGCGAGCTGCAAATACACAAAATACAATAAAGCTCAGAAACAAAGTGGACTAACGGAAGAAATCTGCAATAATAGCTGAAACATCTGATGCTTGACTAACAGGCAGAAGTATGCTGTAACTTCCTGTGTCGCAAAGCACGGTAAAAATAGGCAAAAATTACAATAAAACAATGCCCCAGATGTGTCCAGGTTTTTATTATAGCCTGTCTTATTTGCAGTGTTTCTATTTTTGGTTATGTTTTGTATATTTGCAGTGAGCTGCTTTTGACATGTAGGTGGCAGATTACTCAGAGCCAAGCTAGCTGTTTCCCACCGGTTCCAGTCTTTATGCTAACTTTAGATAAACGGCTACCTCAGCCTCAGCAGTTATCTGTAGTTTGGCCAAGAAAGCAAAGAAACATCTCCCCTATAAATTTGAAAGTTGTATTATGTTATTATTCCACTAAAAAAAGAGAGCTAAAATAATCCCCTTTAACTTATCCTGATTTATTGCTGCAGGAGATAATAACTGTTAACAGTAAAACTGTCACCGACATCTTCTCACAGATGTTAAAACTGACATTAGTGAATTATTCAGAGCTAATATTGGCATTCTCAACAAAAACAAACATGCTGAAGGCTGCAGTGGGAGTCGGTGGCAGTCCATAAATCATTCCCAGTTTGGTGCCCAGCAGGATCTTCCTTCCTTCCTTTTTTCCGAGATCTTTACTTTGCCTCGGAGGAATAGCAGAGACTCCCCCAACGTATTGTCTCTGCTGTCATGTGAACTTGCCACCAGATTCAGTCCCATCACCGTTTGAGATGCTGCAAAGCCAAACAGCGGGCTGTGAAAATTGCACACACAGAGGCCAGCATGAGGCTACAGACCAGGGGAAAGTGAGAAAGGAAATTCCTGTCAGGACAAGTCCAAATTTCTATTTTAAGATGCGTGGATTTCCTTCCCACAGGCACCAGGAGAAAAAGATCATCTCGAAGATTCTTTGCTCATTTTTTAAGGACGGCAGATAGCTCCAGCAAAGCTCTGGACCACCCACACCTTTCCATTCACAGACCTGGATGCAGAGTGTAATGGGAGACCTACAATATTTCATCAAGTTCATGAATTTTTACATTCAAATGACTGAAAAAATAATGAGGTAGCTTTAGAATAGAAATAAACTTTATTTTCTTTATTGATCACCTTAATGTTCGCATCAGCATTTTATGTCAACAGTAGATTAAATGATGTGTGCTAGTAAAATGTGCACAAAGATATGAATCATTTATTGTGACGAATTTGCGAAAATTGCCAACTGTGCCTTTCAGCACTTTGGATCACTTTTATGTTTGTCAGCTCTTTGTTATCTTTCCTGCCACAAACTTTCATTCACTGTCTTTTGTCCTCAAATACATAATTTTGAAGAATTGGGCCATATCGCCATTCCTAACAGAGCACTTTTCTTTCAGACGTCAGGCTTACTTGTGGTTCCTAGAGTTTATAAAAGTAGAATGGGAGGCAGAGCTTTCCCCTCACTCCCAGCTCCACCCCTAAACTAGCCTGTTTCTGCAGGAGGTTTCTTCCTGTTTAAAGTGAGGTTTTCCTTCCCACTGTCTCCAAGTTCTTACTCATAGGGGGTCATCTGATTGTTGGGGTTTCTATCTAATATTGTTCAGTCTTTACCTTAGAATATAAACCACCTTAAGCTGACTGTTGTTGTGAATTGGTGCTAATCAGAGCGGCATAAAAAAAATGCTAATTTCTGATACCAAAAATTGTTACCACCACTTAGAAAAAAATGCTTTATAGACGTGCATTTTTCTGAACATGGCCTCTCATGCCTCTGTGAGTAGTAGCTGTTCTAAAAAAATTAAAGGTAGAGGTGGTGTTATGTCCAGAAGGAGGTCAGTATGGATGACCGGGTGCACAAAATGTCACACTTGGACAATGAAGTCTACTGTTTACATCCCTTTAAGCACCACTTAGGTGCATAAACTTTTTTAAAGAGCTATTGTTAAAAACAATAAAAGAAAGTACAAATGACAAATTAATTCACTAAGCAGATCCGCCACAGAAATAATATCAAAGAGGTGGCAGTGAACAGCGCACACTCTGCCACCCACACATCTGACTTTATTCATTTCTGCCATTTTTTAATTATTCCCCACAAATTGAACCACCTTCATTACAGCAATCTGTACAATAGTGTTGGACTAAAATGATATCGATCTCTGACTCTAGAGATACAGTTGACATACAAACAATATATAATATGTAAGAATCCTGCACGCAGGCTGACATATGGTGACAGCTGTTAGACGTGCAGACTGAGTGATGAACTGGGTCCTAAATCCCCTTTGTAGATGAGTCTCGGTGATGGATGCTTCCCTGAGAAAAATCTGTTGGGAGATCACACACTGGCAAGCCACACGCAGATTTTACATCACTTTTGAAATGTCATTAATGACTGGCATGCCTGAGAGATAAAATGCCAAGCTGTTGGAGGTGTAGGTTGTTGAAGGAGGGGAAGCTACAACACAAACATTTACCATTACCGTGAACACCTCAGCTGTGGATTTTTTTTAAAAACAAAAGCTACAGCGTGCAGTAGATGTGTGTGTGTCACAGGAAAGGGAAAAGCAGCATCACACCCACACGGAGTTGAGCTAAAAGCTCCCAGAAATCACAGATCATTCAAACTGACAGAATTAATGTCATATATTTGCTGTTTGCTGAGCTCAGCACCTCTGAAGCGGCAGTCTGAAAATAACGTGCACCAACTCAATAATTTGGATTTCTTGTGTATCACTCGTCATCCTAAGTGGCTATCTCGCATCTGCTGAAGGAGTCGGAACTTATTTTGTGCTGGGTTTCGCATGACTGCAGGTCGAAGCACCGCTGACCTCTCTGCTGATTGATGAGTGGCGGAAGGGAGTATATACTGTAGGTGACTCTCATCCATGTTAGTGCAGAGGCTGCTGTTTCTTTCACCCCGTGTTTAACAGCGATGGCAAATTTTTGTGCCAGATGTCAATATCTTCCATATGGATGTGCTTCAAAATGTATACGCTCTCTTTCCAAACCGCGAAACCCCAGATATGGAGACCTGTCACTCCATCAGCTGCACAAAGCGTTTCAGCACATATATATAATCCCATTAGTGTTTGCTTGCACTCTGTCAAATACAATTAAAAACACACGAGGCGAATGCCAAAGTAAACCGAACACATCGGATCCTGAAAGTTTGGGGCTGATAACGTGTCTTGTCATGATAATAAACACTTTTTCCTGGTTTGAGCTTACATGCTGCTTTTCATGGCAGACTGCAATGACAATCACTCATTTATCTGGGTATGCCTTAAACTGTGAAGAACAGAAAGGTTAATGGTCACCGTGTATTGCAAGAGCTGTGTTCCTGAACAAGAGCTTCAGCTGGAGGACAGTCGGTGGGTGGACAGTGAGTAATCTGAGTTATCCTTCAGTACACAAGGCTTCAAGCTTCCTAAAGAAAAATGAGTGTCTCAGTTATGTCTAGTTTGTCTTTAATTTGCTTTTATTTAACTGGTGTTAGCACCTGGGCGACAGTTTAAATTAGTTTTAAATTGTTTCTGGCCACTTCTTTTTTAAGTCATGGCTTATGTATAATGCATTTGCTGACATTAAATGCAGCCACTGATTTCTCATCATTTGTGTGAGACACACAGTCTTTTATGTCCTGTGTCATTGCGTTGTAATACAGCAACTAATACAGGGCACATTGCATTGCTTGATAATGTCAGTGTAACTGACAAAAAAAAGGTCAGGCAAATGTGGTGTTCAAGTTACAGATCAGCTAACTCATCTCCAAATTTAACATGAAGTCACATTAGCTGATGAACACCTGGAGCTTCATAAAGTCCAACTACTTGTACACAAGTTCAGCTGCTCGTTAATGCAATTATCAAATTAGCCAATCAGTTGGCAGCAACGAAATACATTTATGCATGCAGACATGGACCTGATTAACTTCAAACTGAGCATCCGAATGGAGAAGAAAGGCCATTTAAGTGAGATGTGGGGCTGGTCTGAGTATTTAAGAAACTACTGACCTACTGGGATTTTCCCAGCAACCATCTTAAGGGTTTACGGAGTCTGAAAAAAAAGAAAATACAGAGAGAGAGAGGCAGTTTTCTCTGCAAAAATTCTTTGTTGATATCAGAGGTCAAAGGAGAATAACCAGACTGCTTCAAGCTGATAGGATGGCAACAGGAACTCATTATAGCCAAATTATGCAGAAGAGCATCTCTGAATGCACAGCTTTAAAGCAGATGGGCTAGAAGACCACACCATGCGCCCACTCCTGTCAACTAAAAATAAGCAGCTGAGGCTACTATTCACACAGGCTCACCAAAATTAGACAGTAGAAGATTTGAAAAACATTGCCTGGTCTGATTTGGGGTCAGAATTTGGAATAAACAACATGAAAGCGTGGATCCAACCTGCCCTGACAGTTAGTTCAGTGTACTCGAGTGGCCTCCACAGTCAGCAGATCTCAATCCAACAGACCACCTTTGGGATGTGTTGGAGCAGAAGATTCACTTCATGGATGTGCAGCTGACAAATCTGCATCGACTGTGTGATGCTTTCAAAAATCTCCGAGGAATGTTTCCAGCACCTTCTTGAATTCAGGGAACACTCGGGACCAACCAGCACTAACACATCGTAACTGATGAAGAGGCCAGTGCGTGTATATTTTAAATGTAAAACACAATAACACACATGTTAACACTTTTTTTCTAACTGCTACAGAAACTGGAGATTGAACCGCTGACCTTCCAATTAGTGAACAATGTGCACTCCCTCCCAAACCGCAGCCGCCCACACAGGCATACAAAATTAAATACAGACATATAGAGAATGGTTAACAGCGATGTACACTTTAGTAGGTTTGCTGGAAAATGTGTTGGATCGTGCCAAATCATTGGTATAAATCATTTTCGCAGATGATTGTATGTCGAAACCCTATTCGGAATGACTCCCTGGCCCTCCCCAGCAAAATGAGTGGTGATTGGCCCATTTACAAGCACCTTACAAATGTGAACACGGACAGAGAGCCAGAAAAATATTTCAAGCCTGGTTCCCCTCTTTCCCATGCATTCCAGCTGGTGGTGCAGAGATAAGCAGCAGCTTCGGGAGATTAGCCTCGACCAACAAATATCACAGTAATTTCATGCTGGATTCTGTTATCTAATGATTACACATGATATAAACACATAACATTAGATTTATAAATGACTTCAGGCACTTAAGTGTTGTGTTTACATGCTCTCATAGAGACAGGCTAATTCCGAGCCTCCTTTATGTCTGAAGCAGCTGAAGTGACAGCGACTCGATGACTTTAGAAACCTTGTGATTCGGCTCACCGACTTCTCGGTATCTGACACTCTGATCACCAGGGCTTGTCAAAAATAATTAAATTCTGTCTTCAAGACTTGCAGAAGATTTAACCTCCTCACTGACAGTCATTTGACATGGCTTTGTAACAGAGAAGCAGCTCACTCAACATGTCCTTGTAAAGAAACCTAACATTTCTCTTGAGAAAATAGAATTTCTCTCTTGTTTTGTGAAAACCCATTCTTAGATTAGTTTAAAAGATTTGTAAAAGAGAAGAAATAATAGGCATAAAAAAAATATTAAAAAAGCAAAAAAAGTTCCATCCATGTTTGACATCAGCCATATAAAGGGATATGGTTACACCGGCCGGATGACTTCCCAAAGCAGGCCCCTCTGATTTTCTACAAGATGGAAGTCCCAGATGTATATATGTGAGCTCTGTGCCAGAAGTCAAACACTTGCAAGGACAACTGTGTCTGTTTACTCCACAAGTGCCATTGGGCCTCGCTTTGATGTGCCAGCCTCCTAACTGGTTGACAGGGAGGAAAGAAGTGCAACTGGTTTCCTGTCAAATAAAATCTGTAAACAGCATTTTATTAATTCGAAAGACTCAGAATGCCTAACGGGCCATAAAACGTCTGCATCCCAGTGTTTTGCAGCAATTTCCAGCTTTGAATACAAAGAAAAAGGATCTTAATAATGCTGGAAAAGTTTAATTTATTTGGGACACTTGCAGATGCACAGCAAAGCTTATTAGGCTTGGTTTACATTAGAACAGCAAAATCATATGCATGCTTGAATGCACAGCATGCTAGAGCCAGCCAGGTCCAATTGTTTCCTGCCTTCGCATTTCCAGCCTGATTTTCACCCATATCATTCAGCTCAATGTAATCTTATTTGCATTATGCCAAATCACAACAGATGTCATTTCAGGGGGCACTTGACATAATAAGGTCAAGCTCTCTCACAATATTTCAGAGAGAAGCCTACTGCACGGCTTCCTTTGATTATAGCAACAACGGGGGGGAAAATTCCCTTTTATTAAGAGGAAACCTGTGCGCACAGCAGAAATCCATAAATCAAAAAAATGTGTGTTTCAAATCTCTTGTTCCCATTTGTGTTTCCCCTACTGATGGCTGGGAGCTCAACAGAAGCAGTACATCAGTGTGATTTCTCTTTCTCGTGCAGAAAACAAGAAGAATTTCCAGATAATCAAAGTTCCAGGGGCAACATTACATCCAAATGTACTACGTTTGCAAGATGAACTGCAGAACTGCTGAAGTTAGTGGACCTACGGTGATTCATACACACTGGATTTTTAACCCATTTAAAAGCCTCTTGATATGCGCACTCACATTTTATTTGCTGACCTCTCTGCATGGCTCACATTGGGAGTTTTTGTCACATTTACGCAATACTGAATGTGGGCTTCCTATAGTCTGTGAAGGACACCTGCTGACTAGATAAATCACACACAGAGAGAAAGCTTCAGTGCCATAGGGCACTTTAAGCCAGTTAAAAATGTAAAGCTTCTCTGAGAATCAGGCGGATGCAAGGCAAGCGGGATTCGTGGGCATTAAAGGCGAGTAGGCGTGAAGATGAGCCCTTCTCTCTTTCGCTCTCTCTCCTCAGGAGCGACACAGGGCGCTCGTGTGAAAAGCAGAGCGGTGTTTTTCACTGCGAGCAAATTTCCTGTTTTCTTTATCATATTCACGCGTCTCCCGCTTCCCGTTTTCATGGACACTAAAGATGATTTTGCCGTCAGCGTTTTCCTCTCCCCTCTGTAGTTTTGTTTCTGATCAGTCACATGACAGGAACAGGAAAAGAGGAACCATTTGCAAACAAATAACTTGTCAGACTCTTAGTTTTAGCACACAGGAGTGACTCAAGGGAATTTAAAAATAAAGTCTTTCACAGATATAATGATTATGGTAAGGCGTGTGCGGAGTCGCTGTGTGGTTATATAAAATATCCATGAGCAAAGTTCCAATGGAAATTCAGTTTAGATTTAATTACAGTAATAAAAAAAGGAAAGCGAAACACACATGAAAAGAATGTACAAAATGTTTCAACTTTTTTTGGTGGCGAGGGTTAAAATTAAGAGCAGCTTGAGGATGCAGCTACACTGTTACTGTGTTACTGGCTGAGGTCCAAGGCTAGAGGGCTCTGAAATAGCACCATATATCTGCCGAAGGACGGGAGGCCAAGCAGGCCACGGAGCAGACCTGCACTTTGGATGTGAAGTCAGTCAGCCACGGGCTCTGACACGCTTCCCTCTCTCCCTCTCTCTCCCAGCTTCCTCTGTCATCTGGACACAAGGCCGGGCCAAATCCAGGCGACTGGCTGACTGGCAGCCTGGCTTTGATTTCATTGTTACTACATAGGTGGATGACATCCACCACATCCCTGTCCTCTCCACTGCTGGGGGAGAAAAAGCCTTTCCAACATCCTGCCAGAGGAGGGCTGCAAACATAAGGATGCCACGGCAAGCCATCTGGGCCAGCTTCCTATGTTTAAAACCTCTGACCCTGACTAAACCTTCCTGTACCTGCCACACAGGCACACCGGACAGCTCAACTCTTCCTTTGCAGCAGTGACTCTTTTTTTTTTTTTTTTTTTTTTGGCTTGTCATCATTATTATAACTGAGATATTGCTTCCTCCACTGAGAAGGGAAGCAAGTACATTCTGGTAAATGCTCTGCCCCTGTTTCTGGCAATGATGATTTTGTGTGGAAGAATCTAAAATGTTCCTTTTACAACTAGCTGTACAAAAAGAAAGAATGCCAACATTAGTGCCAAAGATTAGCACAATCCAGCCCTGCTGTGATGGCTTGCATGCTCATAAAAATCACGCTGTGCCTCTTTAGAAGCCAAATGTTAAGGAGCTTCATTGCTGTGCTCGTTACCTGATTCGTGCAGACTCGGGCCATAAACAAGTCTCTGCTGCTGTCGTGTCAGATCTCCCGGCAAACTAAATCACCGCGGCACCTTAAGATGCCGGAGAAAAGAAGGGCAAAGTAGGGAGTACTGGGTCAGCAATTATTGTGCTGAGTGCCTAAAGGGAGGGAAGCTGGCAATTTCCTCAGGCTTTGCCAATAGACCCTTTCCCATGAACCTCAAGTGACCTCCAATGCACAGCAAGTACTCTGAGTGACCAATAATATGCTACACGGACAAGTCACAACCCTAAACCCGCACAGCTGCCCGAGCCTGAGCAGCAGTTTGAAAGTAATAGCGATGGCGACTCTAGCTAGAATTACGAGGGCTCCAAATTATGTTTGTCTCTAAGCAACAGAGGCACTTTGGAGTGCTGTAATATAACTGCGATACAGGCACTGCGTCCGAGGAGCCGGTCTCTGCCTTTAGAGGTATCAGGCCACGGATGCCACAAAGGAAGAATTTTCCTCCTGCGCCTCACAACATAACTTACAATAAATGTCGTCACTGCCTCGTATGGCTGTTGGATCCCATGCAATTACTTTTGCATTAGCGTGTCATGACAATTTGTGAAGTCAACACATTTGTAGCTGTGAACTGAAACCCCCTGATTATTCTGGATTCTCTCATTTGATCATCAACCTGTCGCCCCGTAGAATGACACCCAGCTGACACGACAGATTGTGCACGACTCCTCACAATTGTTTTTCTTTTTAATGTCGATTAACAACGGCAGTGACACAGCACTCACTCGTGCAGTTGTATAAGCTCTTCACCCTCCATGGGTGGCTCTGTACACTCAGAGACTCACAGTTCAAGTATTCAGCCATCAAAGCGTCGCTAAAATGCTGTCCTTGTGATGGACTGCAACATGAAACTCAGGCCTGGGTGAACATGAGAGACAGGAGGAAAATCAATAGGTGAAACCTCCTCTGCACAGTAATTATTCAAAGTGTGGTGAGATTTTTTTTTTTAAAGAGTGCAAAGAAAATAGAGCCCACTGAAACATTTCATTTGCACAGCAGGGACACTGAAATGACCATGGAGATATGGTCTGAAAAATCCCTTCATGGCCATTTGTATAACTTCTCTTTTTCATACGACAACTCTATTGATTTTGAAAAGGTGCTACAATAAGGGCCGAATAACCAAGAATAACCATTATTTTCTTGTGGTGGGTCAATGGAACCATTCATACAACAAGACAAAGGCTGATTTTTCTCTTTTTTGATTGTTAACACACAATTATCTGTCAGTTTATACATCACCAACTGAGTGCAACATGATGAAAGTACTGATTAATTTTCTTTTTGAACTGTTTTGACATCACCTGTGGCTTTGTAGCAATTATTTAGCTACGAAGTGGGTCACAACCTCCCTCTTATCAAGGCAATCTGTTAACCCATCAGCTAGCTGACTCTGGGAGCAACAGCCAATATTTTTGGGCTTCCAATGTATCAGGATGTCCAGACGGTGGACACCGGATGGCTGATTCATATTCCTGTTCCATCTGTCGGTCTCTGCATGCACATGTGACGATTACAGCTACATGTAGAAATGACAAGTACTTTAAAACCAGAGAAAGCTTCTGGTACCAAAAATCTCGTCCCTTGCCTACAGACTGCAGACTGAATGCTGTAGACTGCTCCTTAGATTGTCCGTGTGGGCCTATTTGTGTATGTATTTGGGTTTGTTGTTTGTTTAAATACATTTTAATATGTTAATGACCTTTTTTTATGCCTGCAAACAACTGAACTAAAACTCTATTGGCAGTTTGGAAGTTGGAATGGCAAAGTCTTTTCCCATCTCGTAAATGGATTGACATTTAAGTGTTTTTATAGTATTATTAACATCTCCATGCCACATTTATACATTCACAGACATTCATGTAGTGCTTTATACAACATATGAAGCATGCTTATCTCTCAAACATACACACTGATAAACGCTTTTGGGCATTTTGGGGTTCAATCTTTTGCCCAAACACACTCACAGCCAAGACTGTAGGCAGCAGGGGTGCTGCGGATGCTAGGGCGCCCCCTGTTGCAAAAGGCAGACATCACCAGAGCCACTGAATGGAAGAGTCCGTACCACAAAGATGAAAAAGGTCCAATGGGCCTTTCTCTTTCTTACAGCAATGGCGGATCATGGAGTCTCACGATAGTTCCAAAAGTTAGCAACACACGCTAGTCGCACCATAGAGATATAGCAGCACAGACGTTTTTTAAAACGTAAGAAACAAGTTAAAAAACTAGTCTGCTTGTTATCAGAACACATTCCAACTGTCCACTAAACCTTTGTGAACTTTGACCCCCTGCTAACATGACTCTGACTTACTCAGAGGCTTTGCCCATAACCAGCTAAATATGCTCAGACTCTGAACAGGAGTGTGCCTCAAGAGTAAAATTAATTTCTGAGTGTAAATTTGGAGGTTTATAACCTGCACCCAGATGAAGGCAACTTTTGGCTTATTATGAGCTGCTGATGAGCAGTTTAATATTATAATTAAGCAATAATTGCAATATATATAATATAATATAATTTTATACCTTAGACTCTAGTACCCCGTCGCCTGCCTGCCTGCCTAATTCAGCACCCCCACCTTCAAGGCCCTTCCCACGGCTGATTTAGACTTGTGCAGTGAATCTTTGGACAGCCTACGACATAACCTACGTAAATGGCCAATGCTGTTGCCAGCACTCATCCTTGTGCGTGTGTGATATGTTAGTTTCCTTGTGATTGTGTTCCGGTGTTTTATATGCCAGCCACAATAGAAACAAATAAAATACTGGGATGTTTTATTCCTCCCGGGCCCCCGCTCTTTGTTGTGGTTAGTTTTGGTTTTTGATGGGTTTTAAAATTGTTTTTATTTTATTTTTTTTGGAGGCAAACATATTTGTCTCTCAACTTTTTTCCACTTCCTTGTCATTTTCCTCACGTCCGTTCCAATTTTTGATTTCCGTTCTGCAATCTCCCTTCAGGAATTTGATGAAACGTGAGTCCTTATGTTAAGGCAGCGATTATGATTCCCTTAGTTCCCTCAGTTACTCTTCCATTGAGCTGGACATCAGGTTGTGGCATAAGTAGTGCTGTAGGGTTTCAGAGGGGTCTACGATTATGACCCACCTGTGGTGTAAATTTAAAATAGAGGTATAAATCCCCCATTAATCCCCTGTCACATTGGAGGACAGGCGATCAAACTACTTCATGAGCCACGTGGGAGTGGGCTATTCATTTTCCCAACTGGGCTTCATGAGAAACTGGTATTGTTGTGGAGGGCTACACCAATAAACTTGTAAAAAGATAACATTAACACTGAGCTAAACTGAGTTCAGCTTATTGGCCCAGGTTTTCATGTGGGCCCTTAAGAAAATCATTTTTGCCACCCCCGATAGTCGACCCCATGTGTGCAAATGTCCAATTAATAATGAAGATGTGCACCACATACAGAGTAAAAGGGAAAAATTCAAAAGTGGCTAATAACATTCAAAATGGGTGGTGAGGCTGGTCATTGTATTATCTCACAGCAGCATTACTATACTATATTTTTACATGAAAAGCATGTGGGGATCGCTGAAGTGACTAAAGCTCATCTTCACAGAGACGGAGCTTTTATCAAATCTCATGGCATCCCGATCGGTTGTGATCGGTTGTTAGTGAGATGTTGCCTCCAAAACCACTAACGTCACTCTTAAGGTGGTATTAGAAATGTCGGGGTATCACCAGAGCTCTTGGGATTTTGTGCTATGACAGCTGATCCAAGAGAAGATAACGAATGAAATTCAAAAATATCAACAAAGAGACAAAATAGTTGAATAGAAAAGTGGCGCCTCTCCAAAAGTTAATGGTTCTCTTTAGTTATTTAGATGTTTACATTGGGACCAGAATGGTGGCCACTGGATACTGCAAAGCAATGCAACTAGCATGACTAGAAACTGGGCATTGAAAACATGCAGGGGTCAGATATTTGAAAACAAAAATACCACAGATGGTTTCCATCAACTGTCTAACACCAACTTGGACACATATTTGGCCTCTGATTCAGATTCCTGGTGTTGAAAGAGCTTATCTCTCAGTTCTAGCTGTATTTGGGGTATTTGCGCTTTAGCATAATGAGAAAGTGAGTGACCAGAGCCCCAAATGCCCAGGGGGCCTCACTGCTCCATGCCAGCGATGAGTGAGCCACTGGACTCCTTATTTATTTGGACTTTACTGCAGCAGCAGCATTCCTCTCAGAGGAGGCTCTGTAGCTGACAGAACAAGATATTCAAGAACGGACACCATGGACCGCAGAGTCCTGAGGTTGAATCCTGAGATCAGCACTGAGAACCAGGAGGGGGTATTGTTAGCTAAAACAACTCAACCTCTATAAGGGTACAACTAGAATAATACCCAAAGTTGAGAGTCAGATTTCTGGGATGATCTGATCAAGCAGAGGTATGCGTACAGAAAACACTCTGCTAAAAGCAATATCAACACTGTGCACCCAAGACAGAGAGCAAGCCAAAGATCATTTGGCTCAGGAGCTCAGGTTTTCTTTTTTTGTTTTCTCTCTTTTTTCTCATATGTGGCTCATTTTGACTGGAAAGGGTTTAAAAAGCCACTTACGGCGCAACAAAATGAAGGAAATTATGAGGGGAGAATGAAGGAATCAGTGACTCGCTATTCATTCCAACGCTGTCAAACAGCAGCAGAAGTTTCCCCCGTGATGTCTTTCTTAAATAAGACAGAATTTCTTTGATGAATGTCTTTGCACTGCTGTAATTCAAACTAGAGGCAGAGCGTGAAAGCAAGATGGGACAAAATGACTCGGGCAGGAGCTTTTTTAAATGCAGCTGCTGCGTAGATTATCTGCTCTCCCCATCTTATGACAATGACTTCTGGGCTGGCGGGTCTACAATGGACTCACCTTTAATCTCTCCCTCTGATCATAATAAGGGCAAGTCTGTGATCTAGTTACAGTTACATCAAACTCAGAAATGGCTTTTTAATGTCACGCATTTGAGAAAGAAAGAAATCTGGGAAGTGTGGGGTTAGGAGGGTTAAGAAAATCCCTCAGGCCAAAGACGTGCATAATCTTTAAACACAAGACTTTGTTTTGTTGAATTTATTTGATGAGAGATTTTATAAGTGAGGCAGACACAGACAAAGATCTCTGATGTTTCTGTCTTGGATGCTGTTTCACGAGTGGGAAAAAAAGACAAGAAACACTTTGCTTTAACTCCACATCTCCAACACCTCAAGACCATATTTAGCCCTCAGCAAGTCTGGATCCTATATAAAGCAGCTGAGCATAACATGACGCTTGACTTGATTCCAGTCTGAAGTGATTTCAAAAAGCAGCAATTCTGAGCTTCAAACTGCCATCTTTCTCCCACCTCTCCGCTTCAGAGTGTCAATCAATCCCGTAAGTTCCCACTGTGAGACTTGAAAAATGCCTCCAGGTTAGTTCTTCGACATTCTGTTTCATTTTTATGCTTTCTGTACCAGTTGAGAAGCAGAGGGCCTCTGTATGGATGAACACCCTGCAGAGTAGGCTCGTAAGATGAGAAAAACATTATACAGAGCTTTAAAAATTCAAAGGTCACATTTTTTTTTTGATGGGAATGAAAACTCGGGTTTGGTTCTTGTTCTCAGTGGATTCATGTGACCCAACCGGCACAGCTCATCCACATCCACATGCAGTCATTTACGGAAAGCTGCGAGCATTCTCGGCCGTAGATGTCTCATACATCTAATTTAAACCGTGCATAGAGGACCAGCGTGCTTTAGATTATTTAGACACAGCCTGGCTGAACTTGTTTGACTTTAAGACACACAAGTGACAATGGAAGACATGTGCAGGCAGAGCTTTTTGCTTGCCACAAAAAAAAAACAAAAACCAGAAGATTGCAGAGAAAAGCTCTGGACCCTCACCGACATATGGGAGCCCAGTGAGCTCTACACACACAACTGATGCAAAGTCACTAAAAGTCAGCTCAGCTGAATCCTCTGGTGTTTTTGTATCTCCTGAGATTAAGGCACCATCGATTAACAGCTACATCTTCATCAAACAGAACAACAACATGCCTCCCCCTAGTGCCTATCTGCATGTAGACTTGTTGAGTCTTACACCCTACCAAAAGATGTGCACTCTTAGTGTTTGTCAAAAGGACTGATTAAAAGTGGGTTAAAGTTTTTACGCATAAACTTTGCAGCTAATAACACGCTGATAACACGGGAAGTAGCCCCTACGCACAAATGCGCACAATTAACATCCACCTGGCTTCGTTCAAACCTCGAGTAAAACTTAAAGCAACTTAAATTAAAAGCTCAATCCACCTCACAGCAGAGGAAAGCCGGTGTAAACCTAGAGTGCAACACCTCACTTTGTTTTTCGTTTAAATAAAGTTGCGCTCAAAACTTCCACCGTGACTCATTGCGTTATGAGATGTCTCCTCACCTGAGGCGTATGCTAGTCCAATCCAAGTCCGACAGAACAGCATAAAGTCTGTCTTCATCTCCAGATCTCCGGTCCAGAAGTGCACAAGCTTGAGCTGAGTTTCTCTCTCTTTAAATTTTTTTTTTAGAAGAATAAAAGAAAAAGGACAGGTTGGTTTTAACAGGCTCTTAGTGGAGAAGCTGGTTTCAATGAAGGTCCTTGGGTGGGGTTAAGGGGGGGAAACTCAGGTGAACGCTGTCTGTCTGTGGGCTGCTTTGCGCAGAGAGGACATAGCCGAAGTGCTGAGGAAAAGGAAAAGCACACACACACCACACACACAATTTCCCCCCTCGTTTAGTTTAAAAGGATGCATAAGGCACTGAATGGGATTTTCAACGATTTCCCTTTCCTTTGCTCGTGACGGGAGCGCATCCACATCCACCCACCCAGTTCATAAAACAAGCTGGAGAGGGGTGTGAGCGTGTGAGGTGGTGTGTACGGGCTAGGGAGGTGGGGTGTGGAGGGTCAGCCAAACATCCATGACAAAGTTCCTTCCTGCAAAGTCTTGCGTTTCATCCCGCTGTATTAAAGACTTTTAGAACTGCGGATAATAACTGTGGAGGATAATAAAAACGTGCAATAAGAGCACTGCAATATTGGAGCTGTGGGTTTTCCCATTTGTTGCGTTGCTGCAGAACCGTTTGGCATTGATTTTCTGTCATGGATTTTTCCCAAAGCATTTAAAGTCGTCCTGACACCTAAATAGCTTAGCAGGTAATCCTAATAACATCAGAAATTCTTACAAAGCCACCACGGGAGCACTGCAGTCACCACAGGAAGGAAACAAATGCCACTGCGAGATAAAGCAACAGAGGCAGCCTGCAGACAAATATAAGAATGTAAGAAGGAATGGTATTTTTGATGTATCAAAAATAGGCTCAAATTTCAAAATGTCACGGTCCCCGTGCCTGCTCGGCTGGCCCTGTGTGGCTACATGTTATGTTTTGTCTTTTCTCTCTCTCCTCTCTCTCTGCTCGCTGCCTGGGCGGAGCTCATTGTGAGCTCCCGGCCTCCACCACCTGTAGGCAATCACCTGTGGCTCCTCACCCTGTTTGCTCCCGCTACTTAAGGCAGTGACTGAGAGCACCTCGCCGCTGGACTATTGAATAACGCTCGTCAGTGCTACTTTAGCCTCAGCCAGTTTTGAGCTCTGTCCGTAAAAGTTCCGTGCTAACCCTTGTTCTCTGTATGCAGATTTCTCGTGTTTTGGTTTGGAGACTCTGGACGCTTTTCCCGACCCCGCTCTGCACCCCTGGGAACCCTGGCCCCCTTCTCCCTCACCTGTATATAGTGCACCTGGAGTGTGTAAATAAACCTGTTTTTCTGAGACTTCAGTCTGCGCCGAGTCCTCCCTGCTCCTCCGTGACACAAAAATGTTTTTAAATCCTTCTGACACCAAACTGTCAATGCAGTTTTATGTGTTTAGGTCAAATGCTGGTTGTTAATTTGATGTAAAGGAAAGATCTCTTCTGGCATGCTTCTGGACACAAATTCTTCCTCACGTTAAACAAACATAAGCTGAGGGAGTGCCTCTCTATTAAGTCTCCGTAATAACTCATCCAACGGGTCAGATGTAAGTAATGATGCCTCCAAGACTAAACTGCACAGAGTTTCTTCCAGACTTGACCAAATCCTGTTAACCCCCACCACCCACTCATCCATCCTCCTCGGGGAGTCCTCAGAGTGTGAATAAAAGTCATGTACTAGGAGCACAACATGCCCGTAGCGAGCCGCTATCAGTCCCGTTTTATCGTACAGGGAGGGATTTGGAAAATTGAAAACCTGTGTACCATAAGTCAGAGAGGGCAGAAGGGGGTGTGCGCTTGTGTAATCATGCGCACGCACAGAGATGGGCCTTCGGGTGTAGGTGTGTGCTTTATCTGTGAACTGTCAGGGTCACCTTTGCGGTGGTCAGACAAACATCGTATGGAAAGTGCAGAATAATCAGCGCAAGTCCAGTGAGATATATATAATAATGTGCTGCTTCGCCACTTGGAAATCCATTACAGCATTAAAGTGTCTCCGGACTCCTCCCTTGCTGTGCCTTTAGAACAGTCCACACATTAAGCAGCAGCTGTTGATGAGACATATGAGAAATAATATTTTTCCTTGATATGAACATGGTGTGATTCCTCAGCTATGAAGAGCCTGACCTCAGGGAGAGAGCTGAATAACAGGGAGTCAAAGGATTATTGTTTGTTATTGTGGGCATGCGTTTCCACTCCGGAGCCCTTACGGCAATCCACCTCTCTGACCTTAAAACACAATGTTGTGATTGAATGGTTGTAATTAAAATGTTCCCTCGGTTTCAGGCCGGCAGAGCCTTCGGCTTCACAGAAAAATAAACACACTAAATTGTGATGATAGCCTAACAAAGCGCTGTCCAGGGAGTTACTAAATCTCATTACGAATATAAAACAGATAATGTCATAAACAAATGAAAAACACTTGAACAGCCAATTCAATAAGAAATCCGCACACATAAGCCATTCAGGCAACAGCGATAGCAAACAATAGGCTTTACGCAGGATGGCACAATTACCTCTGCTGTGTCAGATGAAAAGGTTTCAGTTTATAATTCGTCCGACCCCTGAGAGACAACCGAGGGCTCAAGGACTCGTCCTTGAAGTGCCAGCACTCCATCCGGCCCATCCTCAGGTCAGGAAACAGATTACAGCTCTACAACTACTATCATAGGAAGGATGTGGAGCAAGCGTGCAACCCTCTCGCTCTTTCGCCGAAGTTCATGCCCATGGGCCTCCACGCTACACTGCACTTTTGCCAAGCTACTTTGAAGAAGCTGTTACAGTTCAGCAGAGTTCCTTTGGGTTTCTTTTGATTGTGGTAGCCACCATTCTTAGCATTTGTAGATCATGCCGAGTTACGGTGCCCTCCTGACTGTAGGAGCAGCGCGGTTTGCATGTAAGTTATTTGCTATGTAATCAGGATAGCAGTGGGACAAGACAACTCTCACAGCTCAAGGCAGATCCAAACTTAAGTTTGAATCTCAATCTCAGATTTGTTTATTTGCAGCTTTTATCCTTCTTTGCTGAAACTTCTTGTAGACAACTTGATGCAAATCACACAGGCTCATGCATAGACCTCCCCAAATCATTCAATTTAGTTTCATCTTATCAATACTTGTGATTTGGCGCTTATATTAAGCAACGATCAGACAAGCCCTTATGACAAAGAACTTGGCGACAGTGAGAAGGAAAAACTGCCTTTCAACAGGAAGAACGGTCCAGCAGAACCAGGCTCAGGGAGGGGCAGCAATCTGCCACGGCCTATCTACACTTTCTCTTGACTTAGCCACTCCATAATCATTCCCGTTCTTTATGAGGAGACATGGAAGGTATGCAGCTAATGTTGGGTATATTTATTTAAGATGGCACTGTGGTGCAATGGCTGTGTGGAGTTTGCATGTTCTCCCACCTGTGTCTATTATGTGTCTTCCTCCCACAGTCCAAAATTGGCCGTAGGTGTGGTGGTCTGAGTCTCTGTGTCACCTCTGTAGCCTTCTCCAGCGTATACTTTGCTTCTTGCCCTGTGACACCCAACCTAAATCCGGTAAATAAAGGAAAACAGCTGATAGATGTGCTCTAATAGAAATTTGACTTTAGTGTTTAGTATTTATACCACTTTCTACTTCTCCACTCTTTACTTGACTACATGTATCACAACCATATATCACATACAACCAGCAGATTAATCATTGAAAACTATAAGAAAATAGTTTTTAATACAGCAGTATAATCCTGCTTGAGGGAGATTATTTATATTTAGGGGTCTGCTCTCATTAACTAACAATACTTAAGTGAGATTTTAAATTCAGACTTTTATTTGTAACAGATTGATTTCATCATGTGGTTTTAGTGCTTCTATTTAAGTAAATATAAGAAGTAGGCGTAAACGTTTCCACCATGATGGGGATAAAGTTCTTCTTTGGTCTGCGCCAAACATCCCTGTTGTTACTGTGACTGAGCACTTCTTATCTTTGATTTGAGTGTCCAGGTCACATCTTTCTTTCCCTTTGTCTCCCTTTATCAAATTGTCGCTTTGGTTTAATCTTCCTTTTAGACAGTAAATCCAAGGTCAAATTTCTGTAGTCTTTCTCGTGAATGCCCTTTGACACCAAACAACTAGAAAGAGTTACAGTACTTTCAGATTCTGCTTTACTTCCCATCAATGTCGGTGTTCCCTTTTTTTTTCTCCTGTTCTTTTTCCTTTTTTGGAGTGGTCATTGACGCAGAAACTGGCAGCTATTTGAAAGCTACGCCACTTGTGGAAGATTTTTCTTACAGTGGAATGATTTATTTCAAATTATTTTTGAATCCCTCGCTGCTCGAGGGCATTCACAATCGAATTTTTTCCCTGAAGACCTTGGAGAGCTCTTTAGATGTTGGCATGTCGATATGAACAGATTTGAACAGCTAAGAGAACAGCAGAGGTTAGATAGTTCAAGTTGTTATGAAAAGGACTTATTAATATTAATATGTTTTGACTTTTTCCACCACTGTTATTCAGTTGCAACTGAATATGTTAAAAAGGTCAATAATTTCCAGAGGGTGTACTTCCTTTTTCACAAAACTAAAACTGAAGCAGATTTAAGAGGAAATGGCGAGGAAAGCTAGAAGTAATGACTTTTTGCATAATTGCATTTCTCAAGTTTTAATAATAAAATATTAAATAGTGTCGCTTTGAGCTACATAGGATACCCAAAGGCTCTGTAGAGCTGAGCGTCCCATTAAACAGACTGGCCACTGTTTAGCTCTATTACCATTACATTGCTTAACATGTTTTAATTACAATAAGAAACATCTTGTAGTATATAGATGTATATCACACCCAAAAGGCACAAATGTGTTCCACAGAGTCAAACAGAATGACCTGTAAAGAAGAGAAAAACAAGAATGTAAAAGGTTTACTTCATAATTTACGGCAATTTTGCTAAATCTGAACACATACATAAAAGAAAGTGTGTGATAAAAGCATGATGAATGCATATTCCGTGTAGCTGCTGTGCAGAAAAACAGTTCCCCCACCGGTCTAGTTTATTGTGCCACTTTCCCAATCAGGAGGCGCAGGCAGCAGCATCCTGCTTCAGCAGCCCCCTGAGGCCTGTCCAGGAGACCCACAGGCAACCCCACTGTCACTCTGTTTATCTGACCTTTCACCTGGCGGGAGGAAACAGGACGTCGGTGCTGTCGTGTGTTTGCAAAGATAACCAAAAGCCCGCCTGTTTTCGCTGTGGAAGTGTCAGCGATGGCTCACGCGTTTAAAGAAAAAAAATTAAAATAAAAAATTCCGGTGCAGGCGAGTCAGCAACCCTCCACCGTGTCTCCTGTTAGGATAGCTTTGGATTCACATCAGTTGCAGTGTGCAGTTGCGAACTTTGCTTTGATGATGTTTAATAGCATCCTTGATCGTTTCAAGTTGTGTTGGGTTTGCACTTCCACAGCGTGTGGCGTTGTAGAAAAGAATCAAAGGCAGTGTTTGAGGAAGAAAAAGTGATTCGGTTTATTTGCGTAAGCACTTTATACACGACGAAAGGAAATTACTAAGAAAATTAAACTCATGATACATGGCTTCAAAATTAGACACATACATAATGAATAGAAACGAATAAACAGATTGAGTCCTTTCTATTTCCTACACAATCACATACAAAATCTTGTAATAAAGTGCATAATAACCTCACCCTGACTGAATTTGGTGATTTTACAAGTCAGTCTAAAGAGTCTAACCTGGCAATTATTCCAATTATCATAGCAAAAGTCATTTATCTACATCTATTAAACATTATGTGTTGAAGACTGAGTATGCCATTAATGTAATTTGATGCATCTAAGCTAGAGCACAGCGTTTTAATACTGCATTTAAGCTAATTGGTGCATAAGCCTTGGCACGATGATTACTACAAAGTGGATTTTTTTTTTACTTTGATGAGTAAGACAATTTTCTGAACATTTTAAAGCTTTTAAGATAGAAAACAGCATCTGGCAAAATCAAGTCAGAATTTGTGAAAAGAATGTTTACGTCACGCTCATTCAAATAATGGCTGATAACCGTGTTGTGTGAGAAAGCATTGATTGATTGCAGCGATATCAGCCGGACAGAGCGGCAGGAGGGTAGTGGAGGAGCTTTATGGGCTGAGGTTTGTGGCGGCTGTCTGTAATGCACGGGCTAAAGAAGGGGAACACCTTGCCCCTCGGCCCGTTGGCGAACGAGTAGAGCGGACTCATGTCGTCGGCGTTGTAGAAGGAGACCCTCCTCTCGTCGCAGTCCAAGAAAACCCCGAGCCTCTGCGGGGAAAATCTGACCCGCAGCCTCTCCCACGGCTGCTTCCCCACCGAGTACTCGTTCCCGTTGCGCAGCCGCAAGGTCCAGTAGCCGCTTTCCGGGCTCAGCTTGATCCGAGCGTGCCTGTTGACATTCTCCAAGGCCACTCCCAGGTCCCACTTAGGGCTGGTGCCCACTTCTACCTCCCAGTAGTGTCGACCCGATTGGAAGCCCTGGGCAGCCAGAATGTTGACGCACTGAAGGAAGCGCTTGTTGTGGTTCACGTGGTGGGTCATGACGTTAGATTCGACCGCTATGGTTTTGTCTCTCGAGACTTGAATGCTCGGGTGTGCTGTATCGACGTCAAACGTTAACAGGGAGGGACCTATGGGGTGAAACAATTCATTGGGAGATAAAATGACAGATTTTTAACGCACAAAACTCCAAAACAACCCTTTTACAGCATGATAATGGTGCCACTCCTGTTTCCACCTCAATAGCTTATCATAACACTACACTCATTTTCCCTTAATTACTCCCATTATTGACTCAGAACCAGTTTTCAGCTCCAGTCATTTTGTGTGTAATGAAGCATCGGGGGGAAATTACCTGGTTTCAAAGATTTGAACATCCTCCTCCATGTGATGTATTGTAAGGGAGCCAGGTATTTGTTACTGAAAGCATTTATATCAAACTCCGGGGCGATATCCACCTGCGCACATGGTCTGTGCAAACAAAAAGAACACAGAGTTCGGATCATTTGCTCTCAGCGTAAATTACTGTAAATGTCACATGAGCACAATGTGCGCAAAAACTGTCACGAGCAATTAATTGGTCACAACACGGAAATGCACGCTCACCTCAGTGCTGGGAGCTAATGAGAAGGAAAAAAAAAAGTCACGTTAACAGCTTGTTTGAAACGGGTTCGTGAAAAATAATTAATTCCCAATTAGATGATTTTATAATATCAGACAATAATATAAATAGGGTCACATCATTTTCAATTCCCACCTCAGTCAGTACGATGTCCTGGGTGGCAGTGCTGGCCTCCTGCAGCGCTTTTATATTGTCCTCCAGCTCCTTCGCTGCCTGCTCCGTGACCTCCAGGTGGTGCTGGACTTTCACCAGCTCCTCCTCCTGCTCCCTCCTCAGCTGCTCCAGCGTACAGGCTTCCTCATCGTGCAGGATCTGATGGAGAGCTTGGAACTCACTTTTGACACGCGCCTGGAGATCTGCCGCGACACTCTACGAGGGAGAGGGATGATTAACGTTATAAGAGCGGGACTCTCCGTGTCGTGCCACGCGTTTACCGAACACGTGGCTTGCTTGCTTAAAGCTCTAAAAAGCTTGCGGAACAACACACATCTCCAGAGATACAAACAGATGGGAATGAAGTCACAATTAGCATAAAAGCTCCATGTGTCTGACAAGTACTGCATAAAGAAGGAAACGATTTCCTTTTCATCATCTCAGCCCAGTGTGTGCGGCTAAAATTTAAGCTCTTATCCCACATCTGTCTGCCTTACTTTGTCATTTTGTTTCCGTCGCTCCTGCTTTTGCACAGTTTGTCATGTTCTGCACCACTAAATATGCACATTAACATGCTGTAAACAGCCATTAGAGACGGCTGTGCTTGTTCTTATTTCTTAAGTGTTGCCATTCCTTTGGATTCCCACATGAGCGTACCTTTATAATATTCATCTTTTCTTTGTCTCTGTGAATGCTGTTGATGAAGTCCTGCTTCCTCAGGCGGTGGCTCTCCAAAGCCTCCTTCAGTTGTTTCTGCAAAGTGGTATGCAAATCTAATCAGCGTGGGGGATAGGAACACTAAAGAAAAGAGACTATGCAGAGAATGAAGGAACTCGATAACGGTAAAGGGGGGAATAATTAACGACAAGAAGTAAACGCTATTCAAGACACAGGCCCATCTGAGAACTTTGCTTTTGTGCTGTTGTTGAGTTGATCTGCATCACATTCAGAGGTTTTTCTTATATTCTGCATGTATTGAGGAGGAAACATCATAATACATTACAATCTAACGGAATCTAGTACAACTACAGCACAAAACACAGCCTAGGAAGAACACAACATTTTAAAAGGTCCCACATTATGGAAAAGCATTTTGATTGTGTTTTATTATGTTCTTAATCCACTTGCATATGTAACATAAAAGCTGCGAAAATACACCTGTCTAAAGTTTGGACTAGTGATGTCATCAGAAGAAGAAAAAAAAACTTTACACAAAAAACCCCAATAGCAAAATCTGGAATACTACTCATTTTTTGCAGAGTATGTACCAACATGGGGATGCATAACTACAAACTACAACACCAAAGATGGCGGCTAGTGCAGTTGCAGTAATAGTGCCAGCCCGACTTGCGAAGAAAAGTAGTAAGAGTCGAGTACGGAAGCACTTGAGGTAGATGACCAAGGGTTGGAACTACATTTTTAAAAGATGATATGCAAACGTCCCCCACAGCTTGTGGGGATAGGTTAATTGATTGATTAATCTAAATTGTCACTAGGTGTGAATGTGCGAGTGAATGTGAGTGTGAATGGTTGTCTGTCCCTATGTGTTGGCCCTGCGACAGACTGGCGACCTGTCCAGGGTGTACCCCGCCTTTCGCCCTATGACAGCTGGGATAGGCTCCAGCGCCCCCCGCGACCCTGAAAAGGACAAGCGGAAGCGAATGGATGGATGGATATGCAAACGATGCTATCTTGACTTTCACACCAAGTGTGGAAATGCTTCAGAGAAGAGGCTAAAAGATAGACATCTACATATGCTTACATTCATATTTCACAACAGCATTGCTGTTGTGAAATCAACTGTGTCTAAAGTTAAATGCTTGAGCTTGTGACGTTAGCAGGATACTTAGCAACCATGCTAACACTTCTGGTAACCAAATATATTGGTAACATTTTCGTGTCATTCTGAAATGACACTGAGTCAAAGGATTAGGGTAACGTCTGTGTTTTTCTTTTTTAATTTGAATTGAATTGAGTTTTAAGAATCAGGTAATTATGCTGGTACTGGTACCGACTACTAGACTTCCAGGAAAGCTAAAGAATGTACAGCCAAGGATGAAGACAGTAGCAACATACACTGAAGCCAAAATGTCCTTTTTTGTTAAATATAAGCTACATTATAAATTTTTTGACTGCTCTGCTTCAGACTGAACTGACAAAAACAGGTATTTTTACTGCAAACATGACTGTGCCATCTTAATTAGAGCCAACCCAATATAGGTTTTTAAGACCAATACTGATATTTTGTGATTTAAAAATCAGATAAATCAGCTGTTATTAATGCTGATAGTCATCAATCAGCAAATAGCTGACATTGGCTAATAATAGTGATAAAGCTTAGATTAAGCTGAAGTTCAAACTAATATGAAATGGGATCATTATTATGGAAAAAAACTGGCTTAAATGTTTATAGCCTGAAACACATGTTAAGGTATGTAAAGTCAGAATTATAAAGGGTGTGAGCCGCATTACCTAATTGGAATCACTGAGCTGGAGTTCTCAACCATGTTTGTGTTGTTGGTCATGATCCATTTTATTTTATTTTATGTTATCTTACCAATATTATGGGTTATTATGCTGTTAGCTGGTGTAACAGCTCAAGGGAGGCCTGCGCTCCATTTGCACGCATCTATGCGCACGCAATGGACCTACGCAGCCGACACAGGCACACAGCCGATAATTTAGTAATCAAGTAGTTTGTTCACATGTGGTGTCTTTTGGCCTAAAAAAAATAATTAAATAAATACATTCTAAAATTCAGGTGACTTTACAAACCAGTGGCTGATGCTGCCGTGGTCTGTGGTTTGTTACTTTAGCTTTTTATGTTTTGTATGGTTTCCAAAAAACAAAAGCAACAAAAAAAAAAAAAAAAAAAAAAAAAAAAAAAAAAAAAGGGGACAAGTTGACAAGTTAATTTGTCAATCGGGAATCCTTAGAAGTACCTGTACTTTTTATGTTAAGTGAAAGAAACCAGCTGAGGCCTCGAGCCTTATATTTGCTCGACAGATCAATTTCTTATCTGTTCTCTTAGGAAAAGTGGAAAAGGATTTTTTTGTCTGTGCTAAAACCAGCAAAACAAACAAACAAAAAACCTTACAAGTGTTTTTATTATTCTGTCAGTGTATATTAATGCCTCTGCTGTGCTTAAGTTGCATAACCTGTTATACAAAGTATCATAAGGGTGAGTGAAGAGTGAACTTTGGTCTGAGAAATTCAAATAAGGTAGGCTGAGGGCAGAACAACAATAAAACAAACGTGGACGCGGACTGAAGCATGAATTATAACTGTATTGAACCCAGATGTTACTTGCTGGTCAATTACTATTGATCGGTCTACTTAAGAGCACAAGGTTATTTGTATAACATCGCAGAAGACTTTATTTCTTGCTGACCCAAAGAAACTGTCTGGAAAACCGCCAGCACGACAGTTAAACATGAAGTGAGACTGAAATACAAACCTCTAGGTTCTTGGTGTAAGCATCCGAGGTAGTGGCACGGACCTTCTCCACCATGGCTGCCACAAGGTAGTTAGTTTGAAACTGCTTGGAGCTGAACTCCTTGCGGCATTGTGGGCAGGTGACAGGCCCCTGCGTTCCTCTCCAGTACCTGGATATGCAAGATTTGCAGAAATGGTGCATGCAGGCCAACATGACAGGCTCTCGGAACAGATCACAGCATATGGCACATGTCAGGTCCTCTCTCAGACTGCCTCTGGTGGACTGAACAGCATCAGCAGCAGCAGCAGCCATGATGAAGGGTGCTGTCCTCTTTGAGATCCCTTCACAGGAAGTGAAAGCAAAACGTCTGAAGGCAAACAATCCACTTCTGCAAATACTTTACAAGGAGATAGCTTCGATTTTTCTGTCAGCTGCCAACAAATGAAAGGAAAAACAAATAGTTCACCTTCAAACACAGCAGAGTGTGCAGCTACAGTCTGAAGTCCATCACTGATAACAAAGCAGTGCAAACATCTTAATACTAGCACTAAGCACCTACTTGATGGTGCTCAGCAGTAGAAATCAGGTGCTATATCACGGGGCTTGCGAGCTAGCTTGTGATTTGTATTGTGAAGGCAGTGTTTACTCAGGTAGCGTGTTTGCTCTTAACTGCCTGGAGCCAGTTAGCGTTTAGCTACGTGTAGCAGCCTCTACAAAACAATAAGAAACAAAAGACATTTCGGAACTTCAATAAAGTGACTATAATCGTCACATAATGAATACTTTGATGAACTTACGTGGTCTGTTGTTCGGAGAAATTCAAAACCGAATACGTCAAAGTTCGCCCCTCTGCTCTCTACTCCCTGCTGCTGCTACTGTTTGGGAACAAATAGTCTTATATTCTGCGCATGCGCGCGCCACAAGCCCGCGTTTGATTGGTCAGTGTGTTTGACGGTGAACAGCAGATGGCAACGAGTTTTGTCAGCAATTTTCGATATACACTAACTGGTCATTTTATTAGGTACACACGTTCAACTGCTCATTAATACAAATATCTAATCAGCCAATCACGTGGCAGCAATTCAGTGCATTTATAGGCATACAGACAAGGTCAAGGCGACCTGCTGAAGTTCAAAGTAAGCATCAGAATGGGGAAGAAAGGGGATTTCATTGAGAAATGGGTATTGGTGCCAGACAGATCTGCTGATTGACTGGGAATTTCCTACAAAACCATGTCTAGGGTTTACAGAAAATGGTCTGAAAAACTGAAAATATGCAGTGAGTTGCAGTTTTCTGGGTTTTGTCGATACTAAAGGTCGGAGAAGAATAACCACACTGCATAAAGCTAATAGGAAAGTAATATTAACTCAAATGACCACTTAACAGGAAATTCAGGCTAGAATTCACACAGACGCCCCAGAAATGGGCAATAAAAGATCAGAAAGATTCTGATGAGTCTTGATTTTGCTGGTACATTAGGCAAGCATGGTTAGAATATGGAAAACCACATAAAAGCATGGCTCCATCCTTGCTTGTATCAAATGTTCAGGGTACTGTTGGTGATATTTTCTCGGCAAACATTGGGCCCTTTAAGTACCAGATCATGATTTATACACCACACCTGCTTGATTGTTGTTGATAACCATATCCATCATTTTATGATCACAGTGTACCCATCTTCTGAAAGCCGTTTCCAGTGAAACTCTCAAATTAGCTCAAAGTGGTTTCTTGAATGGGGTCTCTGTATTCAAATGGCTTCCACATTCAGCACATCTCAGTCCGACAGCTCACCTTTGGGTTGGGGTGGAAAGAGAGATTTACGTCATGGATGTGTACCAGACAAATCTGCAGCAATTGGGATGCTATCATGTCAATATTGACCAAAATCTCAGAGGAATGTCTCCAGCACCTTTGCCAGTCGACCAATATTTATTTTCAATCTACCTTTTTCACTTCCTCCAATGTCTGTTGCAAACGCAGGGAAGGACTAAGACTAAGACTAAGAATACTGGATCTAATATTGATTCCGAAAAGACAGTCAAGTTGCATCTTTTTACTTTTACTGTAAAAAATAGATTAAAGTGTGTTATTTCTAGGTCATTTGCACAGATATATCTGTCCATTCATCCTCCATCAGATATAATTCTGATGGAACAAATCCCTTATAAATGACTATTAAATCTCCATGAATAGTAGTAAAGCAAACATCTAATAAAATAGGATTGGACTCTAGTCTCATGTAAAGGTCAGGCCCCCATAACAGTTTTGCCCACGTTTCACCCTAGTGGGAGTTGTGCCTTAAGAGGGTCCTCTTAAGAGACAACTTCCACTAGGGCTTAAACACCTGGGACTCTCCATCAGTTGGTGTTAGAACTGAAAAAGCTTCTTGCATGAGAGGTGAAACGTCTTCAAGAAAGTTATAGAAGTCCGGTCGCTTTTCTTTCCAAGCTCCTTAGATTCCGTAGATAGCTATTTGTTTAGATTTCTGAAAGGTTCCTCCGGAGCCACAAAAGACGTTATACAAAAGATTTTACATTACTTGCTGCGATAAGTGAACTGAACTCAGTGTGTAAAATGAGTGGATGGTTTGTGGAATTATAATGAAATTTGCTTGATATCCACTATTGCAAAAATCTACAGTCTGTCACAAGTTGCTAAAAACCTCCAAACTCTCTGAAACATTACCAAGGATACGACCTCGGTGTCATTAATGTTAGCTCCAGGCGTGCTTGCAAGGAATGTGGCTATTAAATTTCAGTTTAATAGGGGAGATACAGGACCACTTCTGCCTTCTTGGACATGGTGACCAAGTCCTTTATAAAAGAAAAGTTCACCAGCAGGAACGACTGGAACATCCCACACAAATATTTCTCTGAGGAATCCAATCTGCAAGCTTCAAAAGGAAAGTATCCTTTAAAATCAATATCTAAAATCAAATGACTAAATGGTCTAATCCGCATTGTACGGTTACCATCTGTCAAGTGTGTATCCCCGGTAGGAAATAACAAAAGGAAAAGGGGGAAAAAAGCACAAAAGGGATTTCTTAGCTTGGGTTAATTACACAGAAAGACAGACAAACAAGTTGCGAGGACACCCACAGTTTGTGAGCTAGAGACAAGAAGTGAATCTCAACCATTCTCAGTCCCAAATAGCTCACTAACCACTTTTATGAAGATTAATTTGAGCCCTTCCAGGTGAATCAATGACACAGCAGCCTGAGAAAACTCTCAACACTGGCTGAGTGACCCAGGCATGGGGAGGCTGGTGGATGGCTCTTTTAATTGGAAGCAAAAGAAGTGGAAGAGAGAAAGAGAAAGAGCCAATCAAGTATAATCTCCGGTGCTGAGATAATTGGTGCATCAAATTATTCTGCCACAAACTAAAACCAAAGAGGTTCAAGGATCCTATTAAGATTCTGATCAGGTGAATTCCTTTCAAACAATCATGTAGGTTGAAAGTACAGTAAAAAAAATTAATTCAGGGCATTTTTAAAGTCTTTTAATCCCATTTATTTCTAGGGACCTTGTGATCTTTGTTGCTTTTTGCGTTTCACTTTGCTTTTGAAGTTCCTCAAAAACTGGCCAAATCAAAACAAAAAGTAATTTTTGTCCCAGATGACTATTTACTGTCATCTTGTTACAGAGGGAATTGCTCCAGGCACAATAAAGTCACCATCCCCCCCCCCCCCCGCGCCCCTCCCAATAGAAAATAATCCAGGTAAATGACACACTCTGAATACTAAAATATTGACTGACATCTCCCACGACACTGCAGGGTCAAATGGACTACAGTTTAGTGACTTTCTGTGCCATCAGCATGAACTTTTATCTATTTTAGGTATCGTGGGAGCTCACAGGGGAAAAAAGCCCACGAGAGGCTCCTTGTTGTCTTGTATTGTTTTCCGGGCTAATCAACTCAATATGACAGTTAGCTTAACAATGGCTCTCTGCAAAGCAACACGAAAATTGCGTTAAGCTGCACTTTAAATGTTTTTCATTAAAGAAATTAGATCAGTTGAGACAGTGATCCCGAGAATCAAATATACAGCCATTTAAATTATCTGCTTTAAAGCCATGTTTTGTTCCAAAGTTCATCAAATATTGTACACATGAACAAGGGCAAAGCTTCGAGGAGGGGAAAAACGGAATACTTGGCAGGAAATAAATGAAATAACAAATGGAGATGAATTTGGAAAACCCAGTGACGTAGACTGAGTGTGCTTTGGCACTTTAAAGGATGCTTTATGGTGTTTTATTTGATTTCTTTGCCTGGTGAAAGTAAATAAAATAAATGAAAACATTACAAAAAAAAGTGTGATTTGCAAAGCGCAAACCCTGCGCAGATCTCCAGTCTCTGTCTCTGGCAGGCTGGCACAGATGTGGAGGCTTACACTGCACCCTGTAAACCTGACAGGAACACACAAAACAGTACTGGAGCCACAAGATGCGCACCAGGCGCTGCACGCTGGGAGGAGCTTCGAGATTTTTTCCCACTTGTTTCATGACACTCTCCGGTGAAGACACGTTTGCACAAAGGAGATATAGGGGGACAGGTGAGTCGATTAATGTGTGGATAGACTTAAAATGGATATTGCGAAGCTATAGTTGTGGGACATACATGGACTCCCCCTTTGAGGTGCAAGACATGATTTCTCTGCTCTTTTGTGACAGCGTAACCTGTAGCTGATAGAACTATGAAATGTGCGTAATTTGGATAAAAGAAAACGTGCTGGATGAAAAGAGTCCAGACTGCGTACCTGAGACTCTTTGCGTTGGAGAGAGACGTTTTGCACCTGTCAAGTCGGTTAACTAATCTCTCAGAGCTCAGTTGGAGATGTTTGAATGCGCACTGCTGAGTAAGTTGAACAAATTGGCACAAATTACGCACCGATGCACACTCAATTAGAAATAAATCGCCTCGTTATTATTTGGTAGTAATATGTAGAGTTAGCTTGAATTGAATCAGGTTGTGCTGAGGATGTTTGATCGAGCAGGTGTAGTGGCACAAGGTTCCTATCATTGAACAAAAAAGGGTAAATAATGGTTTATAAAGTGCATGGCTTAACCTGCCTGGTGCAGCGGTGTGTACCAGGCAGGTTAAGGCAGGGTTTTCATGTTCCTCGGGTTACTGGCACTGCAACACCTGTTGTAGCACCATGATCACATCTTCGGTGATCCCTACATATGGATTTCGAGGCATCTTACAAATCAGTCAACTATAGATTATTTTGTCCGATGTCCTAAGAGTCTCTGTTTTCTCTTCACCGCTAATATTTCAAGGAACCGACACGTATGAATGGTTTCAAATATCAGGGAATTGTGCAGGAGCTTGGAGACACGACACATCTGCAATGCAATACCTTTAGTTTAACCGTAACATTATGGGCGAGAACACAATACTTCCAAATGCCATTGGCTTCACTGTTTTACTGTTTTAGTAAAATCGTGGAAAAAGCGATGATGTCAGTGAAAGATAGTCTTTCTAGTGGTTCTCAGGAAATAGGCTGGATCCCCCGAGAAATCAAGGAGTGTCTGTCACCAAAGACATGACCTCTCACTAAAGGGTGACCTGGTTTGTCTCAGAAAACTTTAAGCATTAAGTGATGGCCACAAAAAAAAAAAAATAAAAATAAAAATCAATAAAAATTGCAAAGCTTAATCAGGCCCATAAGGGCAGGTCCAGGTTTTATGATTGAGAATCCCTAGGAAATGGATTTCCTCAAAGCATCTTACTGTGGTTAACATAACATAATGCAATTTACATGCATTTGCCTAATAAGGATGAGACTTGGCTTTTATCCTTTAAGAGCCAAGCTGCAGCTGTAGTTATACATGTCATTACAACATGCACTGTCTGCACTCAGCAGCGGCTCTTGGCTGTACACAGGTAAACTGCCATAAATGACTAGATGATGAACTACAGAATATTTTTACTTATGAAAGGTTGTTTAATGTTAAGCACAAAAACACAATGTTCCCTTTATAAGATTCAGACTATGCATGCAACCTGCCTGCAACTCTAATGATGCAGCTTTGAACTGGCTCACTCTTGATCTCACTGCTTCCTCCATCATGTTTTCTTTATTCTTTCTAATAGTACAGGTTTTCATGTCTCTTAGAGGGTTTTTTTGTGTTTTCTTTTGCACAGCCCAGACAATATTCCACAGTAAATAGCTCGTGATATCTGGTTCTATTTTTGCATAGGGCTTTCAAGAAGCTGCTACAAAGCAAGCTGTTCTTCAGTTGATTCTAACTGTCGATCTATTCATTAAAATTCATGTTTAATTTTCTTACTTTTTCAGAACATCTACCTCCTCAACACAGTCGTGGACAAGTGTTCTAATAATGAGGCCGTACGAATTAGAGGCGTCTCATATCTACTAAATTGTTTCATTATCTTTTGGTTAAACACTACATCTCTTTAATATCAGAGTGGTATTTGCAGGTGATGTAAAGGGAACAAAGAAATAACTGTGGAGCCATGTTTTTTAAGAAAGTTGGATTTTAGCTCTCTTGCAGTGCAGAGCATGGAAAACACCCTGAAAATAAAAAACATGGTTTGAAGTACAATGCATCACTAATAATGCCACTTGTCTGTCCTAATACACTGACAGGAATGTCTGCAGTTCACTTCTGTGAGTGACAGAAGGTATTACAGCGTATAAAAGACACGAAACAAATGGATAGAAGAGTAACACACCTCGACACTTGATCAAAGAGCTCTAATGTTCAGATTCCCATAGTTGTACTGCCAGTATCCAATTCAATTTGACTTATTTTATTTAGAAAATTCTTAGCATTGTAAGGTAAAGAGTCTACAATAATACAGAAAAACCCCAGCAGCCAGACAACCCCTTCTGAGAAAGCACTTTTTGACAGTGGGAAGGAAAAACTCCCTTATAAGAGGACAATATCTCAGCAGAACCAGACTCAGGGAGCCGTTACCGCTTTGTGGTGAGGGGAGAAAGACAGGGCAAAAAACATGCCTTGGAAGAGAGACAGAGATGAATAATAACTAATATTTAAATACAGAGTGGTGTGTAAACGCCAGTGTGCATGAGAAGTCTGTGAGGGCTTAATTGATGTACATCCTGGAGGTAAGAGTTCAAGAAATGTTGATCAGGCGTGATGAGAAACCTCTGATGGGATATTCTCTTAAACAGTTATTTTCTATTTTCTCTGCTCAGGTGTAAAGTCAGCCTTGATCTAGCATCTTCCAAAATGAGCCCACCGGACATATCCAACAGCACGGGAGAAGACGAGGCTGGAGAAACCGATCCCTTGTTTCTGCTTAACGACAGCATGGGCTTGCACCAGCCTGGATACCACACTGACATCATCAAGCACCTTGGAGTCCAGATCAGCCTGATCACAGCTTACTCGCTTATCATCCTGCTGGGGCTGCTGGGCAATGCTCTCGTCATCTACATGATAGTTCGCTACAGAAACATGCGAACAGTCACCAACTTCTTCATAGCTAACCTGGCCCTGGCAGACCTTCTCGTGAACACCTTCTGTTTGCCCTTCACGCTGGTTTACACTCTTCTAGAAGAGTGGACATTTGGGGCTGTGTTGTGCCACATGGTGCCCTTTGCCCAGGCTCTGAGTGTGCACGTATCCATCCTCACCATGACTGTCATAGCTCTGGAGCGCTATCGCTGCATCGTGTTCCACCTCGGAATGCGGCTCACGTGGCACTCGAGCTTCCTCATCATGGCATTCACCTGGACTGTGTCTGCTGTCCTGGCAGCACCCCTCGCCATCTTCAGAGAGTTCCGCTACGAAGAGATCCCGTCGATCAACCAGCGCTTTCCCGTCTGCACTGAAAAGTGGCCCCAAGTGACCAGCAGGGATGGGCTCATCTTCAGCCTCTCAATGCTCCTCCTGCAGTATATCATTCCTCTAGCCATCATCAGTTACGCCTACATCTGCATCTGGGTCAAACTGAGAAATCACATCAGCCCATCAAGCCGCAATGACAGCATCAACCGCCGCAAAAAGACCACAAAGATGCTGGCGCTTGTGGTGGTGGTGTTTGCCATCTGCTGGCTGCCCTTCCATGCCTTTCAGCTGGCCATCGACCTGGACCTGGTGCTCAGGCTCGAGGAGTATAAACTAATATACACCGTGTTCCACATTGTGGCTATGTGTTCAACTTTTACCAACCCTCTCCTGTACGGATGGATGAATAAAAACTACAGGAATGGCTTCCTCATGGTGTTCCGGTGCGAAGACAAGCCGGATACTTTCCACCTGGAAGGCTCATTCAGGACTCGCTCCTTGAGGAGGATGACTCTGAACGGCCGTAACGGCGGACACCCTCCCACTGCTGTGTGACTTGATTTGCACGTTTCAAGGCATCTGTAGTATATGAACGTATGCGCGCCCCTCTGCTCCGTTGGAGTTTGTCTTTCAAAAAGTAGCCTTTTTTTTTACTTTAATGGTTTGATCTTGAGTATCTGTGTCACTGGAGAAGACCCAAAGCTTTGCATGCAAATTGCTTCATGTGAAGTTCTTTTTCCTTTGCTAACAGCACTAGTAAAAACAACTATTAAGAAATGTGTTTAAGGTGTTTACTTAGGTGTTATTTAACTAGGTACAGTGTATAATGTGTTCTCGTGTAAAATGAGGAGCTCTCTTTCGTTTGTCATGTCCAAATTTATGACACAGTCTTAAGGGAAGACTGTTATTACTGTGACAGTGAGAGTTTCATTTTTCACACCTGTTTTGTTTTTTCTACTTGATGTCTGCTCAAAAAATATCTGGATGGTTTTCAGCTAATTAATCCAACTGCTACATTCTGGATTAATTATAAGTGTTCTGGCAGCGTAACATTCAACCCTAGTTCAAGGAATCCAGAGGAGGCGATCGATATATTACTGTCCAAACAGGAAGTTAATTGTCCTCACCTGGCAACCAGCTGTTCCTGATTGGATGAAGCAGCAGGACCCTGTTTCCAGAGGAATGGGACTCTGTAGAGCGAGAGCGAGAGCAGTGTATTATTGATGTCTTTAGCACAGAATGCAGCCAGCTGCTTCGCAGATTTCTTAGAAATAAGAAACGCTTTTGGAAGAAGTCAGAATGTGTGATTCTACATTTATTGCAGTGCTGATAAAGTGCCCTTTGTTGACTGTTTAATGAACAGGAATATTAATCAACCGCAGCACCTCTTGGTAGACATAATGAGCCCCTATTACACATGTAAATCCTGGACCTGATCTGACTATGGGGAGAAACTATGTTTTGCATGTCCTTGTCAAATAAAGAGATCCAGGTTTGGATAAATATAAGTAAGTCAAGTAAATGGCTGTTATATTCTTCTGTGACATAGTTTGAAAATGTACTGAACATTGGCAGCATGCAGGGACTCCACACATGTATGGTAAGCCCGACTGATGAAATATCCATGTGAAAATTAAAAGAGGTGAATAGGAGATCTTTTTTAGTACAAGTCACACGTTTATGAGTCTTTCACATATTTTTTTGTTTATTTTAAAAAAGAAAAAAAATAAGTGGGTCAAGTGATTCCAGTGAAGCATTTGTATATGGCCTACACATTGTGATTCATTATACAGCAGAGAAAATGCCTATTGCTCTGGCATTACTGGATCCTGACACCCACATTGCTGTTTTATTCCCTTGTTTGACCTATATCCCTTTTTAGTCCTCTAAATTATTATGAGAGCTGTGAGTGCTATCAGTGCAACCAGCAGAACAGCACTCAGCTTGTATCCATTGCATCACACACCATTACGGTGGACGTGTGGACACTTCTTTTTTAAACAGGAACACATTATTTGGGATTCTGGGATGCATATTTGTTCAGGGAGTCCTAAAGATGCCAGTTCCAGTTGTTGAGAGCTGACAGGGTTACATTAAAATTCCCCCTCACACGTCATTATAAAGTTCAGACAGAAAGTTTTGAGACTCTTCTGTAGTGTCTTGCGCGGTCACCTGCTGCCCTCTAGTGTCCCAAGCAGGCGTTGCACACGCCCCACCTAACCGGATATAGCGTCTCGTTTGACCTTCCTTTTTTGCTCCAGTTACGTTTGACATGATTTTCGGACTTTATCCGCGGTGAAATTCTTCCCGATGGGAGCGTAAAATGCAAATTCTCATTTTGTAAATGGTATCGCCGTGCAGGTAATCGCCTTTTCATCTGAGCTGACCCTAAAAAATGTGCTTATTGAATGTCAGTAGTAGAATTTTCTGGGGTACGCTGTGCCATTCATTCATGTGGCTTGCCTCATGCTAGGCTATGCTAAAGGGGAAGCTAAAGAGTGCGGACGTGATAAAACAGGATAGCAGTGTTTTATCTCACGTTAGGCCTCTCGTTGTTGAAATATGTCACAGTCTGCGGTCTTAATGAGGCTTACATTGTTTGTTGTCAGTCACGCGACGAGACACAGTTGGACACAGCTGGAGTTGTGAGGTAAAAAGGTGTTAAAGGTAACGCTATAGTGTTTACCTTCAGGTGTTTATTGAACTTGACACCTGTTGTTGTAGCTGAAAATACCAATGGCTTGGATTTATTTTGGAACATAAGGGTTGTCATCGCTGAGTTGTTTTATCACATTGACACCGCTATTTACGGCTTCGTCCTGATGTGGCATCTGAAAATTATCTGAACACATCTGGCTAACTATCACGCTGTTTGTTCTGTGTGTTTGCAGGGTAAACCAAGGGAACAATGGTGAAATATTTCTGCTGTGCAGGTCTGCTAAAAAACACCTGGGACCAAGTCTGTGTTGCTTTCTGGCAACGATATCCCAACCCTTACAGGTGAGGTGAGGGGTTTATGTGTGGATACGCATTCGTATCAAACATCTTTCTTATAGCCTGTAATATTTTTTTAATGGACTGTAAACTGCACCCAATAAGGCAACAAAAAGTCACCTTGCAATGTGAAGAGCCTACAATTTTAGAGTCAACGTCCCAAACCCAGCTGATCGCCTCTTTCTGTAAGCACTAGATGACTGTGGGGTGGAAGAACTCCATTTTAACAGGAAGAGACTAACAGGTCCAGACTCCTCTGCCATGCTAGTTGGGGGAAGGGAGAAAAAAGGAGACAAAGACACAGGGATGGAATATAGTCTGCATTATCATAGTTTTCCTAATCTTTACGCTTAAATGCCAAGTGTTTTGAGAATGCGACATCATCAGTGTGATTTTTTTTTTTTTAAACTTCCCCTTCATATGTTTTTGTTTAAGATAAACAAACCGATATAGCGATATAGAAAAAAAAAAAGATAAAATTAAAAACACATTTTATGTATCCAAATGTTCAGTAAACACTCCAGTTTAAACATTTTTTTTAGCATAAATATGAGACTGTGTCATGGTGTGATGATCAATGAATTTTGTTTCACTTTAGTTTCTTATGAGACAACTTTTGAGACATTATGTTTTACAAACGCAACGCTCAGAGAAGTCATGTGACTTACAGTCAGGTATATCTCCCAGACTCGGTAAGAGTATTCACCAACACTTCCTCGTGCTTGTTCTGCTGATTCATAGGACGGTTTGTGTATTCCCACGGCATTTTTTCCACTTGGTTCATTTTTGTTTTTTATCTAAAGTCTATTTATTTTTATTATTAAGAACATTTTTGTTGTTGTTACTTCAGTGAACAAGATTCTTTTTACATCTCTTTTTAGTTTTACATTACAAGAACAACATGATTAGATTACATTTTAGCATTCACCTACTGAGATGGTTAAGTGGAAGATCCTGGAAAATCATTTTCAGGAAACGCATAGTTTTGACTTTATTTTGCCAATTTTCTGCTGAAGATTGTTCGCATAAAAAATTTAATGGAGATAAAAATAATAATAATAATACTTTAGGGGACCAAGCAGTTTCTAAATAGCTCAGTTTCTTCATCATTCTGCCATTTTTACCAGCCGAACTACCATTCGGGTAATAAAGGGGGAAAAAAATCACCGTAATCAAGTCACAATGAGTGTGAAAGCAAATGTTAGTTGTGCTTTTAATTGAATCATCAGTTTGTCCATTTAATTGAAGCTTAATAGTTCTTGTCAAGCTAAAAATACAGTGTCTAGTTTAGTATTTCTGTGTTTGTCACTGTTTCATAGAATGTTTAAATGTAATATATTTCGATTTTGAACTGTTGTGTGGATTAAAAACGGTAAATTCTTATTGAACTGAAGCAAAAATAGAGATTTTTCAGGATCATAAACCTAAATAATCCAGGTTTCACGTCATCATAATCCATCCGTCCTTCTTCTTCTTCTTCTTTCACAGTAACCATGTCTTGACTGAAGATATAATTTTCCGAGAGGTTACCCCAACCAACTGCCTCATTTCCAGGCGTCTTTTGACCAAAACTAGCCGTGCCCCTCGCTGGATGGAGCGCTACCTTCCAAAGCACATGGCCAGCTCGGCGTACATCATCGAGGACTCCATCGTGGACCCTCAGAAAAGGACCATGACCACGCTCACGTGGAACATCAGCCACGCTCGCCTAATGGTACATTGGCGTTTGTGTGCCTTAAGCAGCATTCATCAGCAGTGCACAAAGTGGCACCTTTGGCTCATTTTGCTTTTGTTTTTTCTCGCTGACAGTCTGTAGAAGAGCGGTGTCACTACAGAATTAACCCTGAGAATGGCAGCTGGACCGAGATTAAGAGAGAAGCTTGGGTCTCCTCCAATGTCTACGGGCTCTCTAGAGCTATTCAGGTCAGTGGAGTAAAGCAGAGTGCTGCGCTACATAACAGCTGAGGGAAAGTAGTCGGGGGTGACCGAGAGTAACACTCGCCCACCTTGCATTTGTTCTGTATTTAGAAACATAATACAGTGTTAAGATGCAACAGCTGAGCAGCTGAAGCTGTCGGCCAGGACCTGAAGTAGTAAATGACTTATGACAGAGAATTACAGTAGTTGTTGACAGCCCATATATGAGGATGTGAGTCATGTGTTGTTATGCCTCATGCATCTTTTATAACTTTGTTTTTCACCTTCCAGGAATTTGGGCTCGCAAGATTCAAGACCGGTGTGACAAAAACCATGAAAGGCTTCGAGTATGTGCTTGCCAAAATGCAAGGTAAATTATTCTTGGTTCTTATTCCCATTTTATTCCTATTGTAAGTTTGTGGCTGATGCTAATATGGGTTTTCCAAATCGGTTCAAACTGCTCAAAAAAATTAAGGGAACACTTGATCGCCTCAGTGTAACACATGAGGATTGGAGCCCAACGTCCTTTAGCAGGATTTGTGCTCACACACCAACACTGTGCTGCTGGAGTGGCATTTCCTGGAGAACACTAGAATTGTGAGCGGCAGGCGACATAGTGCTTCCCAGCATCTCCAGACACCTTTATGCTTGTCACATGGACTCCGTGTCAGTTTGCGTCCTTTGAAGAGAATTGGCACTATCGGAGGCTGTATAGCATTGTTCTGCTGGCACAGGTCCCACTTAAAGACACTGGGACTTTATGCCATTTTCATGGAGTCTGTTTCTGATGGAAGCATCGAGGTTAACACGTGTAGCCCTCTGGAGCTCATTCTTTAGGGCTCTGGCAGCCCTCCACATGTTCCCCCTCACACAGAGTCACATAGTGGGGCTGCTACTGGGGTGGATGGCCCTGGGAGACACAGCAACCCTTCTTGCAATGGCATGTATGGCTGGAATACTGGAGGAACTGAACTACCTGTATATGCTGAATGGATTGCAGCTATTGTATCAGTAGTGACTAGTGACACAAAGAAAATGTAAAGTTAGAGAAAAATCAGTTGGGGGAAAGGTGAGAACAATGGTCTGTGGTCATCGTCTTGCAGAAGTATTCTCTTTTTGATGGTTGCCTTCTCTTTGCCTCCCACTTTACCTGTTGTCGCTTTTATTTATCCCAAAGCAGGTTAAATGGAGTCAGTGGTTGATGCTTCCTAATAGGACAGATGGATATCTCTTAAGTTTAACTGACTCTGTGTTAAACTGTGGTGATCAAGTGTCTCCCTTTTTATTTATTCATTTTTTTCTGAGCAGCATAATATAATAACATCAGTAATTCGTGCATGGAACTGCATATTCTTCTAAAATAAGGTGACTGTTGCTTTTTTCATGAATCTGGAAAACTGATTATAGTAATAATTGGAAGTGTTAGCTGCTTAGGCACGAAAACCTGGATGAATCCAATGAAGAGCTGTGTTTTGTCCCCGTGTAGGTGAAACTCCATCGAGAACTTTAGCGGAGACGGCTACAGAGAGGGCGAGAGAGACGGCGCTGGCTGCTAAAGAGAAAGCCAAAGACCTCGCCTCGCATGCCCAGAAGAAGCAATACGTGTGACAAGCTACACAAATAAAGTGATTCTGCAGCAGAACTCACCGATCCCAGTCATGGTTAGACACCTCTGTGAGGGCGCATCCAACTGAAATGGTGGGTGGACCATAAAAGACCTGAGCTGGGTTAAACAGCCTGTTCCTGCCTCCCTCTACATGCCGCACTATAAATATATTGCCGAGCGTATCTACGCCACATCACCTCAGTATTTACCAGAGATGCAGGTCTTAGACAGGAATGGTTGGTTATTACTGGCGCTGCCATAAAATGATTGAAGCTGTTGTTCGACCTTTGCACCAGTCGTGCCCATTGTCTTGTTTTTTTGTTTGTTTTTTTTAAACTCCGTTCCTTTGAGTATGCCTCGTCTAAAGCAAGTCACGTTGTCTTTAAAGCTCCAGTAGATAAGGTCACACCGAATTTGTGATTAAGGCATTCTCGTTTATGATTGGTTTTATTTAATCTTGCATACAGTTGCTGGTTTAGTTCGCTCTACAACACTTAAATCGCATTACTGCAGCTGATCATCTCCTTGCCTCAAGTTGGACTGAAGAGTTTGGTACAGTTGGTGTCATTGCTCAAGAAGAAACCTCTGAAAACTTGAATTGTGATTGTGCATTTAAAAAAAAAAAAAAAAGGCACAAAAGCTACCTTGAACTGTACATTCATCTAAGCTCTGGTGATGCAACCCATGAAAAAATGTGTCCTTTATCAGCTTGTCAATAAATTGACTTTGTCTTTCTAATCACTTTGCTGTCTGTCAAGTGTATGTCTGTGCGCCAGCCCTGCTCGAGTTAGGGGTGAATGGATTTTTACCTCTAAAATGACTAATAACAAACACAGCAGCAAATAAATACAGAAAATATTTATTCATTAAAAAAAAGGAAGCTTACATCAGTAAAAAAATGCTACATAATATTACTGGGTGGAGAGACAGATAAAGTAATAAGGCCTCTTGCATATACAAAAGTGAATTGAGGGGGTAGAAAGCACCTTAAGTTATTAAATACTAGGGGTTGACCAGTGTTCAGAGTTTCAAGGCCTTTGAAGATAAACTGTAAATGAGCCGCGCCGGCTCTGATGCAGTCTTCTGTTTGAACACGGCTCATAAATAACAGCCCATCAACACCAATGTTATACAGTAGTGCAGCTGCAAGCTTGGAGCAGCTCCCGGCACCTGCTGCAAAGCTGTGTTTCCATGCTGAAGCGGCAGAAGTTGCAATAAACACTGCGATGTTATGTGTTTCTATGACTACAAGCACGGCGATTTTTCCCAATTACACTGAAAAATCGAACAATGCACCTTTTTTTTTTTGTTTTTTTACATTGATGCAATTTACTAAAACAAATTAACAGTTTATGTAGCCATAGCTTGCCCAGAGGCATTTCAGCAAAGTGTTAGGTTTATCTAAAAGTTTCAAATATCTGTTATCGGTGTCTTTGAAACTAAAAAAATATAGGTCGACCCCTATTGAATACACAGAAATGAATATGTAATACAGCATTAACTACATAATCATTAAAAGTACAAACTGCCTACCTGACTGGTGAATTTGTTATGTGTATAATTAACAATTTAATTGATAAATGCACAAGTGAAGGTAGGAAAGACTTCTAGGAAACATTAGCAGTGAATAAAACTGCCATTAGGCCTCGGTGAGCAGCTCCCAAGTGCTCCTCTCACAGTTTTAAGTTCTTAAATTGTGAACTAATTCATATTTGGCAATGTTACTGAATTTTCCTGATGTCGATGTGCAAATATGACCTGCTTCTGTTTGCTGCTTTCAAATCTTTTTGAGACAAAACAAGTGCAACATTTGGAAATTATGTGCAATAGAATAAAAAGGAGCAAAGTATATGACTGCACTTAGATATACAATAGGACACAAACACAAAAAACCCCGACATAGCAAGATTAATGTTTAAGTGCATGCTAAACGTGGCATACTGAGATATAAGCTTAGTGCTAGGTAAAAGCTGAATAGCATACTAAACCAGATCTGATTTAAGGCAGAATTCAGTACAGACATTCTGTAGTAAAGAATAAGTTAAAAGTTTAGAATAAAAGCCCTTATCTGAATTTTAAAAGCCCTTAAAAAAATGAATTATTAGAGCTGCATGAATGATACGAAGTTTGACACCTCATGGCTTTGGGGGAAAATAGCATTAATGACTGATGCTAGAACACACACGAGTATGTTTGGTGACGACACGGCCCAGTGAATTTTACTGCTATTCAGTGCAAATGGACACCTCTCTTTCATAACCAAAGGTTGGCTTTTAGCTTTTTGTCCGACGTGTGCTGACAAGAGAATGCCAAAAAAATGTTCAGTTGTACAGTAACATCTTCTTCCATTCTCCCCCATCCTTTGTTTTTGGAATGTTTTTCCTCCTCTTCCTGTCCGTCCGGTGACAATAAACCAGTTACCACTCGTGTACTGCCGTCATAGCCAGGCCTTTTCCAGGCTGGAGTAACAGTGGTCCGCGCCGGTGTGCGTAATGCTCAGTCCATCAGAGTCCACAAACACAATGCTCTCCACATCAACCTCAACGTCCTCTGCAACAAACCCGAGCACAGATCCGATCCGTCAGCAGAAATACGGCAAACTTCGCTCGTCACATTAAGCTTGAACTTGCAATTTGCCTTTGAGGAGACAGCCAGCTCCTAATAGGACTGAAATAATTTGAACGTGAAATAAAAAAAACCCGAGGGGCTTACCTCTGTCTGAGTCCGACCTCTCGGAGGACATGGTTGACCCCTGGCTGTCGTTCCTCATCCTCTCCGTGCCCCTCTGCAGCTGCTCCAGCCGAACCCGCAGCTCTTGCTGCTCCCAGCGCAGACGATCCTTCAGCTGCTCTGCACGCTCATCCTGCTCCTGCAGCTTCTGAACGGGAAAAAGGTGCAGGAGCAGAGCAATGAAGAAAGGATAAACAGTACAGGCAAAAGCAAAAATTGAGATTGCTAAAAGCTCTGTAAAATGCACAAAACAAGCCACTTTCTATACACACAATATTCATATATATTCAGAATATTTAATGTTCTTGACTAATTTAAATGCTTAACTTTAGAAACACCAATTACATGCATGTCTTTGGACTTTGGGAGTAAATCGAACTACCCGCAGAGAGCACACAGACAGAGGGAGAACATGCAAACTGCACACAGAGAGGCTGGATTTAAACACAGGATATTCTTGCTGTGAGGCAGCAGTGCTAACCACCACACCACAGTGTTACCCCACTTCATGATTCAGCATTGTTCTCTGTTTTGTCTTGTGCGGTCTCCCTTTAACACGTATTGTGTCCCTGAGAAAAGCACCACATTTTAAACATGGCTGGGATGACAAGTAAACCAAACTCGAGTCAGATTCAATGCAAATTCAGACATCTCGCACCTTTATGTGAAGCTGGGCTCGTCTCAGCAGGTTCAGAGTGGTGTTCCTCATCGAGTCCGATGACAGTGGGACCTGCTTCTTCAGCTGCTCCAGGCAGTGCCTCAGCTGTGCCCGTCTGCAAAGCACAATGAGAAAGAAGTCAAGCTGCAAATCCACACTTCCCTCTTTTTGGGGTTTTTTTAATCTCTTGATCTGACACACATGAACTTTTACTGTAGCATTACGAAGAAAAGCCCATTACCTGTTTTTCTCCAGCTCATTATGAACAGACCTGCAAACAAAGTAAACAAACAGACAGTTTGGTCAAACATTCACAACAGTGCATTCCTACTCAGCAGCTACTGCGTGAGAGGTATTCAAGGTTGAAAGGGTGCCTTATCAAAACTGAAAGTCAGACCGAGCCACACCCTGTCGTCAGTTATTTGTTATGTAATGCATTCACCTATTGCCACCAGCAGATATCTTCTTGCTCTTCTGCTTGCTTCTCCTGTCGAACTGAGCTGGACTGAGAGGCAAGACGGAAGCATACCCATGTTCTGCCTCTGCGCAGGGAGACGCATCACAGCTGTGTTACACAACAATCGCCGGCAAAATCACAGTGCACACTGGCTGCGACGTTAAAGGTGCCCTCATATTAACATGTGCGAATGCCGGTGGGACAAATCAACTTTTATTACGGCGTAATTAAAGTGTGATATACTATCCGTGCTGTAGGGGAGGTGGGAGAAAAGGAGGCTGAACGCAGTCTACCGTTGTCATCAGCTGGACGTTTTGCTTTTGGCGCCATCATCCACTATCTGTTCGCTTTTATCCAACCAGCCTTACAACCTCACGCGTAAAAAAGGAGTCGGGATAGCGTCTACAGCTAGTAAGCAATGAATAAAAGTTATACTTTATAGGCTTTCCTCATCCCCCCCCCCCCCCCCCCCTTTCATTCACCGGAGCGAACGCTCAGCGGCGCCCGGATTCATTTTCAAACTGGTCCAGATTGGCGCCTTTGAGTACAAAGATGCGACCGATATGTAGGTCAGAGTCAAATGGCAAAACACCGCCCAAAAATAACCTTGCACCTAGAATCCAGGTTAAATCTTAAACAGCTGCACGGTATGATGTTTCTACGTTATGTGTAGGTGCATACTTGCCACCGGTTTATTGTGGATTCATCGTTGTTTTAACAATAACCAATCAACTCCCCTCTCTAGGCTGACAGTTGACATAAAGCACTTACCCCGCTCTCTTCTCTCCAGAAACTCGGCAGCCCGAAGAAGCACCTGGATGTTGCACACTTGTCCTTCCATTGTTTTGGTTTTTTTTGCTCAAATGAAACGGCAGCAGGTAAACAAGCTACTGTGGTACAAGCGTCAAGAGCCCGAAGTGGATGAAGCAGTGTCTGAGCTACGTCCTCAATCCACACAACGCTAAACCGGTGGTGCGTTCAGGAGCCCCACGCAAACTCGGAAATGTTCAATAAATTGTGTATAAACATTCCAGGTTATACCGTTCTACGTAATATTTTGACTAAATTCTCTAACCACTCGGATATTATCATTAAACTTATCACGCCACATGCCCCACACTATCTATCGATTCATCCAAATCAATATGCTTTTCTTCTGAAAAGTCTTTTTATTAGGGTCAAAGTTGAACTTCAGAAAAATAATGGTCAGCAGGATAGCGTCAGCGCTTTTTGTTCTGTTCAAATTATTTTTCATATTTCCCTTCATGTTCAACTTGCATTGCTAAGTAGTGGTGTTTTTGTCTGTTTGTTTTTCTAAAAGTCGTTTATGGCAAATTTGCTCATTTAATCCAGGGAATTCTGGGTTTTGGTGGAATCTGTACAATCGTTGTTTGCAACCTAGAATGCGCCATATGTCTAATGTTATGTTAGCATTTATGTAAAATCCTATGCTATGCAAATGATAAACCAAGAAATAATGCTATAATTGTACTCTTTATATATAACAAACAATATCTGTGTTATACCTCCATCAAAATATTTCCGAAAGCACTGAAAGCACCTAACACTGATTGGTCCCTGTCCTTCCATAAAGTTTATTGAAAAAAAAGTCTTTCACACGGCACTATTTTTCTAATTTTGTTTATCGACATTGTCAATGATAACATTTCACAACAAGATGATTGTTTGTGAGGTAGCTCCCGTTACCAAACCAACTCTTACACATTTATTTCAGTTCATATATTTCAGTTTCACTGTCTCCCTCAACGTCTAAAAACAGCTCAAGTCTAAACATTTTATTTCGATAACAAAATGTTTAAGGATAGAAAACACTCAAACGTATTAAAGTTTGCTCAATAAAGACAATAAATAATAAAAAATTCAATAAACATTATATATACCAATGGAAAGTGGGAGGAGACGTTTGCCTAACTAAATATGGCGGCCCCTGGCTTCACCGCGAGAATATGCTTGCAGCCGCATACTCCATGCGGGAGTGAAGCCTCTTTGCCAGCAGTATGTTTAACCTTTGAACTCCTGAGTGTGCGAGTCCTCCGCCATATTGACTGTTGTCTTGACTGGAGGAGATAGAGAACATTTTGAGGTCCGAGAAGAAACGAAAGTGTGCTCTTAAAATCACCGAAACTGGTGCAAACTTGGTCAAAGCGTACTATAAACAAGGTCGTAATGGCAAGGAAGAAAAGCAAGCAGCAAGGGGTCGCCCAGAAGGAGCTTGTGCCTGGACAGCAGACCGCTCCGAAGAGCCCCGTCTCTCCCGGCGATGCAGCTGGCGGTGGCGGCGGAGATGCTGGGCTGGATAGGCTTCCCACTACCAAGGCGAACCAGGTAGCTAGCTGCGAGCCAAACGCTGCCTTTAAAATAGGCTAGCTAGCCTAGCTAGCACTACTCAGCTAATCCAAGCATCCTCCATTGTGCTTCTATTCTATCAGCTCAATCATGGAGAGGTGCAATTATATGCACCCGCTTCTTGGTGGGAAGCTATTTTAGTTGTAATTTAGCAGCGATGTATGTATACCTTTATGTCGTGTGAATTGTAATTAAATAAATATTAAGCTCAACTTACCGAGTAGAATAGTTCCCACCAGACGCATTTTTAGGCACTGTGATCACCATTGCAGCCAGTCCCTTATACCGGACAGGTGACATTGTACCTCGGGCAGGGTCGTCCCATTTCCATCGCTTACAAGACTTCATCCGCCCAGCTAACGTTAGCCAAGCTATCATCTTCAGCTAGCGTGCTGCAAACGTGCTTGCTGCCTGCACTTGATCCCCTCCACAGGACCTACTCAGCCAGCAGAGGCTAACCAGCTACTAGCTAATCAACCAGTTAATTAGCTTAAAAACTTGAAACATAACGGGTTATCAATTAGGGGAGCTGTCAGACTAGTTCCTATTAGTTTTTTGTCGTACCAGAATCAAGTATCAATCTGTAACAGGAGCTAATGTAAAAAAGTTTCAGTATAAGCAGTTAACTTGTGAGCTAATGATGCTTAGCTGAATCAGAAGTGTCTTTGATGTTGAGGGTAACCGCTTAAAATAAATAAATAAAATTTATCCATCTGCAGGCTGGAAAACTGTCTTATTAACAACCAGCTGATATTACACCTGGCCTGAGCTTTATAACCTGCAACCTGTCCGCTGCAGCTGGGACCTGTTAATTACATTTTTATAACGCAAACTTAAGCCCCTAAACGGATCGATCAGCTTTTTTCCATAGAGCTTTTTAGTACTGTACCAAAAATAATCGAACTAAGTCCTAGCATAACAGTGAATGTTCATTTTTATGTAAACTGTTATGGAGAAGCTCTATTCATGATTTCTTAAGGTACCACACTATATAGGATATAGCCAACTGTACCTTCAAACTGGCAACACAGCACTTCTACAGTCATATAAGCACATGTTTTGATGTCTCTTGAAAGTTGCTTAGCTCTGGCTTATATTTCTAATATGTTTGTAATCTGGTATTCTAGATGTTTGTCCCTTTTGCAAAAGACATATTATTCCAATTGATCTTTAGTTTTTTCTCACCTGCTTTTTCCTGTTAAGGAGAACTTTTCCCTCATCTAAATCAAAGTCTAGGGACTGTGGGTGCAAGAGTATTGAATGAAATATCCCCCTACTGTAACGGTGAGAGAATGGTTGTGAATGTTATACACAAGGGTTAAAGATAGGTAATCCACCCTCATTGAACATTTAAACATTTATCTAGAAAAATCACCAAAACACCAAAGTTTCTTGACATTGATCGTTAAGGATGCAGTTTAATTTTGAGCTGACTGTGAATGTGTTTTGAATCGTTTCCCCCTAAACCATGAATTACAAGCATAATCAGTTTGCTTTTCAGGCTTTGATCTAGGGCACAAACCTTGATTGATTAAGCGTGGAGCATTGCAGAGAGTGAATCTACTACATAATTTTACTATGTGTTAAAGTTAACATGATGGTTAAATTACATTTATTTGTTATTGTTATTTTTATTTGTTTTTGTGGTGTTACTTTTTGCTTTTTGTTTGTTTTGTTTTTTCTTATGATGGTTCTGTCACACAATGCTTGCAAAAGGTCCAGCGAGGAAATAATTTGATCTTTGTCATTGCTTTTTAGCACTTTGGTATGTATTGCGTGCACAGTATTATGAGCTTAATTAATATATGTTTTAGTCTGTGATATCTGTTGCGATTATATGCATCAATCAGTCAACACATCTTATATATGGAACGCTTTCTTCTCTCTTTTTCTGCCTAGCCTATGCACACCTGCTGTCTCCTGTGCCATCGTGAATTTAAGGACTGGGGAGCGAGTTCTGTGAACGGGCTTCCCGGGGGCCATGGAACGAAGCTGGCCAACGCCGTGCCTGCGCTCTCCCAAGCTTTATTGCGGGAGGCGCCAGGGCGTAAGCTCGCTGATGCTGTGCCCTCACTATCTCAGTCCCTGCTGGGAGAGGTGCCTCTGTGGATCTGTCAGAGCTGCTGCAGGAGTGTAGAAGAGGAGGAGAAGCGGAGCACACAGGAGCAGCCAACACCGGTAAATAAAACAGGACTGATCTGGGTCACATGTCTGAGTACTTTTCAAAGCCTCTGTTTACTAATGTTTAGTTAAACTATGTTTCTTTATCCTACTGAGGTTACCTCATTATTAGTCATCAACACTGTTTCTGCAAAATAAATCTCTCTAAATCTCACCTTTGCTGTTAGGGCTGTCAAAAGGTGCCAGAGGTCACTTATTTGTTCAAAAGAGCCACACAGGTTGGAACTATTTAAATATTACATCATGACCACAAGAGGGCAAACCAATACCACAAATAAACCTGTTACTAAAGATCTAAATACCTACAACTGACAAAATAAGCAAGTATAATTATTAGATTAAGTTTTACTGAATGAACCTTTGAGGTTCTGAGAGAGCTCTGCTTTCAGTAACATGGAACAACAAGGATCTTTTCCTCAGAATGAGTTGTGAAGATAATAAAACCATTAGGAAACTATGACGTGAAGCTTTTATCTCTGGATTATTTGTTAATCAGTCAGGACAGTTAAGGTTCCACAGTCTTGGTCTTCTACAGACCAAAATCCCAAGTATTCCCAAATGGGACACCAAGTGTTAAATCGATCTTTCTGACTTGCGTTTGGTTGTCACCTTTATGGCATCCTTACTGTTGATCTGTTCCAAAACAAAACAGACCTAACCTAACTTGCCTGCTGTTACTGTTAACAGTTTTGTACACATATAAAACAGTCTGAAACTCCAGGTAGAACTAAACAACCTTTAACAAGTTAAAAAAAAAAAAAAAACAAGAAATTTTTATGGCTTGAGACCATTTAGCTGATATCCACCCACTTATATTCCCTCATTATGTAGGCTAAACCAGTCACTTTTATCCTTTCTTGCACCTGCAGCAGTGTGAAGCATGCATCTACACCACACAGCTGTTCCAGCTTTGCCAACCAATATGCAGTTTTGCAGGTGGATTATGCTCCGTTAACCCTGCAGCAGCAGTTGGTCTAACAACTTCTCTGCTGGAAACCCAGCTTTGCACTCTGCAGTTCAGGAGACAGATACTAAGGGTGCTTCCCCCCCCCCCCCCCATTCATATTTAAAAATTTTTGTTCATATCTGCTAGATATATAAATTGTGATTAGAATTTTACGTACACTCATCATGGGCATGAGGTGTAAATCTAAAATTGTCTGCTTTAGATTTTCATTGAGTTCTTTGGACTTTCCCATTGTTCTGAGTTTTGTTGAACAAATCCTTCTTATTCTGACAAAGGTAAAGTTGTAGTCAACTGTGATTAGTGATTACTAACGAGAAATTAATAAGCCATGGCCTTGTCAAGCTAAAACACATTGTAGAAGCTTCAGCATTCACTCCTTAAAAGATTTAAGTGACTGTATGTATAATTTGACCATGTGTGGATTAGAGAAAATTTCAAAATAAATTAAAGCTGTGCACGAAGTTATTGTTTATGCACCCAATTACATCCTGGCAAAAGAACAGTTCAAATAAGTCATTAAAAACCCCAGAATTACCATGTAATTCATGTCTAGGATGAGTTTATATGAACCTCTAACCATAACTGTGATCAGAAAGGCACTTTGAGAGCACAAGGTCTACCAAGGTCAATGATTCTTCTGGTGTTTTTTTTCCTAATGTGACAGAAACAAGCCTGCAATGAAGGAAAGTAATTGTCTGCTTTGGTTTTTCTGTAATCTCTGCTGCATATGTAAGACAGAAGCAGCCAATAAGCTTTCTTTGTTAGTTATTTTTGTAAATAATTTACATGGAAAGCATTTTTTTAAACTTAATATATCACAATACTTCAGCTGGACTGCTGATGAGTGTCGTGGTCATGACGTTTTGCTGACATGTGGGTTAAATGTTAAAAGTTTCAAAATGAGAACAGCAGGCAGAGTTGCAAAAAAGTGACTTATGGTGACTTAAAGCATTCTTTAATATGTGTTTTTTTTTTTTCTTAAGTATTAAAGCAAAACACGCAAGTAAAATGATTTTCATTGCTTATCTGCAAGTTAGTTGCAGCTGCTACCAAACTGCAAGACACTGTTTGCAGCCACATGATTTATACTGGGGTGTTTTCTTTTTGTTTGTTTATTTATTTAGGTACCATTGTCACACTCTTCCTCCTGTAAGTCCCAGAGCTGTGGGAACGGTTACCCAGAGCAAAGTACTGTGGACTGGGACCCGAGTTCTTTCCTGTCGGCTCACAAACTGTCGGGTCTCTGGAACTCTGCCCACACCAACGGAGGGGAACACTGCAACCACAGCACTTCTTCACACTCACAACAAGGTCTGTCGTCACAGAGTAAAAGAAAAGCATGCAGCGACTGACAATAAACGCTGAAAACATCACCATCCTGAATTTCAGGCTGTGTTGCAAGCTTCAGTTTTGGCAAATGGACAGAATTTTGGTTAGATTTAGTTCCTTGGCTGTTTTAGCAGTACTGTGTGTGAGGTTCATTTTAGGTCACTTTGTTCAGCTGTTAATCGAAATGATCATAGAAGAACTTAAATGCACGATGTAAAAGATTACACTCATTAAAAGTCAGCATTATAGGACGTGCAGTAATGTTTTAATGTTAAAAAATGTAAAGACTGTGAAATTGTTTTTAAAATACAGTTGCCTGTGAAGGTCATCATTTATACAATGTTGAGAAGGAAATCATGGGTACTATTTAGTTTGTGTAACAACAAGAGAGAGGAAAGATGTATGGAATGAAAACAGGGTTATACAGCTCGATGGCTCAGCAGTAGGAAAGACTGATGGTGGGATTAACAACAGCTAAAGCAAAGTAAATGAATAGAAAGTTATAAATACGTTTGTAAAAAAAGCAGTTGGAAGACACACTTCATCGATACATGTGCAGGTATTCAGGCCACATGTCAGAGGAATGGCTCATTCTTAGGGATTTCATCTATTATGTGCAAAGTATATAGTTTTCTTTTTAAGGAATTACTTACATCTTTTGGTTGTAATATTATAGTAATGTTATATCAGCATCAGTCACAAATCCAAAGTGAAAGAGTTATGCTGGCAAAACTCGAGTTCAGTTTAATCATATTGATTAGTCAGAAAGAAGCATTTATTATTAGACCTCACAGTCCAAAACTCAAGTGTTAATCCTGGAACATGTCGTCATGGGTTAATGCATCATCGCGCATCAGCGAAACATGACAGGTAGACCACGCTGCTTGGCTCCCATAACATTTTTTATTTTGCTTTTAATGGAAAGCAAACATCCATCATAGCTCATTTTTACTTCATTTCATTAGCACTTACACACTTGCAAGCACCTTGCCTGTTTTATTTCAAAGTAGAAATATGCATTGTATAGCATTTTAACTCAAGTGTATAAACAGAATGAAACACAAGTTATTAATCAGGCTTTATACAGTTTTTACATTTCTGTTCCCCGAGAAGAATGCAAAATATTTAGTTAGGAAATATTGCATTTATATTTTTACACAAAAAAATCCCCAAATCTGAATATAAGAAATCAAGAGAGGAAGGTGCATGGCGATTTTTGATTGGATAAATCTTACTTAATTGTAAGAAACTGTTTAATGATACTAATTTTCAAACACAGTACAAGTGTGTTAACTAAATTGTTTAAACAACAGGATAAATAAAAGAGTTTCATACTGTGAACTGGGTTTATGATGATTAGCAGGAACAAATATTTCATTCATTTCAGTTTATTTATTTATTTATTTTTAATTCCTTAGTAAGGGCAAGACTTCAGAATAACAGACAGAAACTCCACAATTCCCCATTGCGCAAGAGCTTGGTGAAGTGTAACAGTGAACAGCGCTGAACAGCAAGTTTCTCATGTATAACCATGTATAAAAATCCAAGGAGGCACGTGCAGAGACTTGTGCACGTGACACAAGCCACAGACTTTAATGTTTATTCAGTTATATTGACATTAACAAACTTTGAGAGTCAGCCTCGCTTCCGAACTGGATTAATCCTCAATTTTAAAGTTCTAACGCTGCGAGTTATGCACAATTCACAGGAAGTCTCATTAACTGTTTTTAAAGTTCCCATTTCACATGATGAATGATGCATTCAGTGGGAATGGATCATTAGGCTGTGATTTATTACTTAGACCTGACAAACAACTAAGATGACTTTGTTTTTGTCTGATTTCTCACTTTTCTTTGCTCCCTTCAAAACCCTTTCCCTGCTGCGTAAATGTGATTGAATTTCTAGTTAAATATTTGGATGGTTCATGGCACCAAATGGCATTTAAAGAGGAGTAAGTGAAAGACTAGTTAAATGATCCATGCCCTTTGTGAAGGCGGCTGTTTCCTTCTAAAATAGACTGGTATGTTTTCCTTAAATTAATTAAGAAAGAATGAAGCTGTAGGAGAGGTGTTTAGCTGTGAAATACACTACCCGCATCCTAATTGGCATCCCAATTATATTTCGCTGTATATAGCAAAAAATGTTTAGGCAGGCATTATGTTACGCGGATTTGTAACTTCTCCTGACAAGTGTGTGTGATTACCAGTAATAGGTGCAGTCAGTTTTGCACAGCAGAAATAAGCATGTTAAATAAATTATTAAAATTTAGTGCTGTCTTGATGTTATTTTAGCTAGCAGAAAGGGATTTATGCTTCGGGACTGAAAATGTTTTACATAGCTGTTTTCCTTTTTAATGTCAAAACATGTCTCCAAAGAAAAGAGAGTTATTTTTTAAAACACAAACTGCTCATAGGCGGTAAATTCATATTTACCCATGGTGAAAGTTAAAAGCACTGTTCCCCTTTATTTGTAACGGTCTTTTTTAAATGTCTGCAGGTATAACAGGAATTTCAACCTGTCATGAGAAAAGAGGACTTAATGAAGCGCCAGGGAAATCGGCTAAAACGTCAGGGAACAAAGTATGTCCCTACAGTCACCCATCAGCCCAGAATTCCAGTGGATCCTCTGCTGGGAACGCACTCTCTACCTCAGCAGACCTTTGTAAGACCACTCCCAAGCACTTCAAGACCATGTGCCGTCGACCAACGCCACCAGGTAATTTTATTCTTCAATGAGTTCAGGAGCTTTTATTAAAGCCAGCAAAGAAGAAAACTCAAGTTTCAAATCAAAATGTGCAGCATTAAAGTTAAGAGTGTATAATAGGCGAATGATTTAGGTTTAACAAGATATTTTTATTTTAATTGTTTCTTTATTTTTGTCCTTTAATAGAAACACCTAATTATATATTACTGTAGAAAACACAGTAACTGTTCTTTCAGACTTTGCAAGCCTGTAGTTGTATTTTGCTCTGAGCTCATCTTTGAAGTGAACTTTAATAGGATACTTTAGCTTACAGTCAAAAGATTAGTGGACCTGAAAATTAACTGATGTACTTTAGAAAGAGATGATTCTGTATGTGTGACCTGTGACTCATTCATATTCATGGTTTGTTATTGTCCAGGTGAAGCCTTCCACCCCAGTGACCACCATCAACATACAGACTTATCGGTACCCCCCAACAGTCCCACCGGCCTGTCTTCCCAGCATTCCTCTCTCCTACCCGCAAAGCCGAACTCTGGGCAGCACGGCCACGTGACCTCCTCCTGTGGCACTGGCGTCGCAGCGCACGCGCCATTCTCCCCTCTGGTACCAAACCTCCACGGCCCCGCAGCCAAAATCAATTCTCTGAGCCCAGATAGCCCAACATCTGTCCATAAACCCAGCCCGTGCAAAAACTCCCACATTCCCGCTGTGAACGCACAACACAGCAAACTGGGCACGTCTGTCGTGGGTTGTAACCACTCCTGTAATGGGCACAATCCGGGAACAGTAGCCACCTCCAATGTAGGTCATGTAACACCTGGGGCATGCAGGTGAGTTTTAATAATCAGCCTTGTTTTTTGTCACTTATTTAGCTGTGTTTATTCAGAGAACAATTATATCCTAAGGGTTTATCATTCTTTTTTGTAGGGATCAAGCATGTAAGGGGCACAAGGTGACTAATGGGACGTTATGCCACCCTTCGTCTGAGCTGGAGGAGGGTGAGGATGAAGACAGCAGCTCTGAGAGGAGCTCCTGCGCCTCTTCTTCCACAAATCAGAAAGACGGGAAGTACTGCGACTGCTGCTACTGCGAGTTCTTTGGACACAATGCGGTACGGTTTGATCGACCACTTTAAAAGTTTTACTAACAAAGAGGTATGCTTTTTCATTCATCAAATGTGACTCTGTGAGAAGAGCTCAGTATTGTGAAATATTATTTGCTCACAGCCTCCAGCTGCACCGACCAGCCGAAACTACGCCGAGATCCGAGAGAAGCTTCGCTCACGACTGACACGGCGTAAAGAGGAGCAGCGCCAAGATTCAGAACTGACAGTGGCTGGTGCCATCGACAACCGGGACGTGGACGAGCTGCTAGACTTTATAAACAGTTCTGAGCCCAAACCTGTCAACAGTGCCAAGGCTGCCAAAAGGGCTCGACACAAACAAAAGAAAAAGGTGTGGTAATTTTATTGAATGTGTGTTGTTTTCTGTTTTTCAGTTATAGTTCAGTCATGTTTATTTACGTCTAAAGCTGAGATTATTTGGCGAACTTTAATATTTAACATGGAATCTATTAGACCCATGTCAATAACATTTCCTCTTATTGAATAGGAAAGGTTAACTAGACACTAGCAGCTCAATAATAGACTTCAGATGAGATTTCAGTGCAAACAGCAGGAGAAATCTGCAAACACTTACTCTGGATTAGTTACATGCTAATCCTGTGTAATCTCATGGGTAGGTGGGCCTCATTAATTATATGTGGGAGGAAGAAGTGATGAAAAGCACATTGCAAAGAAGTAAGTGCAAATTGATGGAGAAGCAAATGATGGAAAATTTCCTCTTAGATAGCATCAAAGACAGTTTGATTTATTGAAAATATTTTAAATTTAGATGAGACACTGCAGCTAAAAATTTTGAAATGACCAGGATCTTTGCATATTCATAAAATGTGGTCTGATCCTTCTCTCAGTCAATAGACAAAATCAGTTTGATTAAACTAAATCCACACAATGTACTTGTTTTGTGGAGCAGGGAATGATGAGGTAGATTTTGGACTGTCCCTTGCTACCAAACTTTCATTATTTCTGGGACATATTAATTGAACATGCACCATCTCAGCAGGGTTCATTTGAGGACTCTGATTTCTTCCAAAAAACTGTCTTCTTTTTCAACCATTCGTTGGTTTATATAAATATGCACAATGTTTCATTGTCTTGTTGTATTGCTTAACCTCTCCTAAATGTCAGAGAATGGTCTGCTTTTCCTCTGTTTGTTGCCCTTACTGTTGATTGAGTAACTCCAGCAAAACTCTAGATATAGTTTTTAGCCTTTTCTAGCATTGTACATTACTGTAATTCTTCCTTTTCCCTCCTAAGGCCCGAACTCTTCCACAGCATGCATTTTTAATTTCTCTTTGATATTTGGGCTGATTGGGACCTGATGAATGTAAAAACAAAGAATTACCAGATTTTTTTAACCTGATTTTTGTTTCTAAGAAAAATGAGAGCCACATATGAGGATATTTGTTTAAAATTTCGATAGAACAGTGGCAGTATAATGTTCTCGTAAGTGGATATCAGGCCCTTGTAGAGCAAAATTGAGTATTTGGGTCTACATAACCCAAAATGTGATGTCCACATATGTGGACGCCAGGTCCTAGGAGGTTAAGGTCTTGTTAAAAGGTCACTGTGGTTGATAACCAGACTTTGTATGCCTTTATTTACCATTAGTGGCACTTGTACAACCCATGCTTACAATCTCCCCTCCTTAATTAGAACCGTTGAGTCTTATCTTTTCAAGAACTCATTAGCACAAAGGTCCATTGACTTTTTTTCAGACTGAACTGAGAATTACTCAGCGTCTTCTATGAAGACATAAACACTACTGCTTTTTGTGTGGTTAGTTTTGTCAGAATATGTTTTTCTGTTGTTGTGACTTGGGTGAGATAAGACCGCCTCTGAGTAATTAAGTATTCTTGCAACTGTAAGTGACAATATAATAACAGATTACAGATATTTGATTTCAGGCTTGGGTATTTTCTAATACTCAGTCCTTTAGATACATTTTGGTCAGTATCAACAAAGTCCTTTAGGGTATATATTTTAACTTTATGCAAGTGTTCAGTACAGAGTCCTAGTGTCTATGTGGGTACCGTTTTCACTTTCTTACCTGTACCATGTCTGTTGTAGGAAAAAGCTCAGCAGGGCAACACGGGCGCTGCAGGCAGTGACCCCCACTCCAATCCATCTGAGCCTATCGACGAGCCCATCCCTGATGGTTCTGAAGCCAGTCGGTTGCTAGACTGGCCTCAGCTGGAACTTGAACGCGTTAATAGTTTTCTCACAAGTCGGCTAGAAGAGATTAAAAACACCATCAAAGACTCAATCCGGGCATCGTTTAGTATGTACGACCTCAATCTGGATGTCAATGACTTCCCAAAGAAAGCAGCCACGTTGGAGGGAAACCATTTACTGTCCCATCTGAATGGTTCCTCTGACTTGCAGCAGATAGACCTTGACCTCTCTCCTCTTTCGCTGGGAACCTTTAAAAGCCACCTGGACCTGGTTAACGGATGGGAGGACACAAACATTGTCTCATCTTCTAATAGCACCACCAGCACCACCACTGCATCAGGGGTTAGTGCAACTACAAAGGACATCCAGCGGTTGCACAGTACCCCTAGTCTCTCTAAGCTCATAAGAGTTCGCTCACCAGAAAGATGCACTTCCACTGGATCTGACAATTTACCACAGGTGCCAGCTCAAGCGACAGCTAAATCAAAAGAGGACGCCTCTGATCTTAAGAACACAACTGTTGGGAGCAATGGTGCAAAGTCAAAAAAGAATAAAAAGCAGAGACAGGAACAGTCTGCGTCAGAGCAAAATTCCAACAAACCAACCAAAGCCGGCTCTGGTAACGAGGCACAGAAAACCAATGAGTCTAAAGAAACGGCATCTAGTGGCTCAAAGTCTGGAAACAAACAGCCCCAGCTTATCGCAGACCACCAGAAAAATGGGCCTAAGAAATCTGAAGAGGGCAGACCATCCAAATATGCAACAAATGGAGCAAACGGTGGCCCCTTGAGTGCACAAAGGGGGAAAAGCGACCCAGAGACACGAGGAGGCCGGTGTGAGCAGGATTCAGAGAGCAAAACACAACCCGCTATTCCAGCGAATGGACAACAGCAACAGTCCAAGGGGAAAAATAAGAAGAGCAAGAACAAGGGTGAAAAATCCAACAGTGCAATTGGTATGGAAAAGTAACTGTAATTGCATGCTTAATCACTACTGGTTTTTTAAATTATCTTGATGTTCAATTCTTTATGTTTATACTGTAGATGATGTATTTCTCCCTAAAGATGTGGATCCAACAGAAATGGATGAGATCGATCGGGAAGTGGAATATTTCAAACGGTAAGCTCATCACAATAAATGTCCAGATACGTGGAGTTTTTTGGGGGAGGGGGGGGGGGGGTTTATATATTTTAGCTCAGCTGTTATATTTACATGACCTTTTCCCCTCTCTTGTTTGTCTTTTGTTCCCTGTAGGTTTTGCCTGGATTCTGCAAAGCAAACTCGCCAGAAGGTCGCAGTGAATTGGTCCAACTTTAGCCTCAAAAAGGTTTCTTCCAATGCAGCTCAATAACTTGAACGAGTGCCAGAAAAAAAAACTTCCCACCACAAACTCTTTCGGTAGAGCCCTATTTGGCCCAAGGCCATCTCTCATTCCCAGTTTTCTTCTCTTCCATACTAAGCCAAGGGACCCTGGTTCAAAATCATACTCTCCATTCAGAAGACTGAAACGTGTGGCTAACAAAGCCAGGGATCATACTCAAAGCCAACTCTACCCTCTGCTACTATTTGCAATGTTCACTAAGTAAGAGATGCAAAAGTGGAAAAAAAAAAAAAGTCTGTTGAATCAACTGCATCCATGTGCTTAAGTATGTAGTATGTAATCAGCAACCGTACATTAAATAAATGTTTTTTATCACAAATCTGAGACATTTTAACGTCGTTAAACGTCTGAATTCCACTTGATTGAATTTGGTGCTCATCCATTACGTCCTACATTTCTATTTTCCAATCCACTCCACCAGTCGAAATAGACACTAGAGGCCATGTGTCTTATAAACACTCGTACCAGTCTTCTCTTCTTGGAGCAGAGGAGACAGTTACATTATATTACTTGCAGAGAAGCCGCAGTACCTCTGCTGGTTGCTCACAGTTTTGAATTGGAATAATGTTTAATGTTCATTTTAAAGAAAATCAATTACCGAAAAGTGACAATGCATGATTTTTCTGCCAACCTGTTTTATTATGAAATGAATGTTTGGCAGTTGGTACACCAGCAACACTAAAATGTTTTAATACATTTAACAGAAATGTATTTTATTTGGCCAACAGAATGCATCCAAAAAACAAATCCAGTTAAGTATCCCTGCAGATACATCCCCATGCATGACGTGCATGAAAGAAAAATCTAAACACTGTCCCAAAATTCAGTGTCTGTCGCTTCAGTGTCAGTCCTCCTGTGATGTTAGTCTTGAACAATTATCTCTTATAAGTGATATCCAGTATACATTCTGTATGTGTATATCTTTAAAAGGACACCCTTGAACACGGTTTCTCAAACACTTTTTTACCCTTCTGAATCCCAGCAGTAACAGTACACCAGTGTGAAATGTTCATTCTGCCACTGGAACAAAAAACCTTGTTTGTTGTACATACTGAATGAATAATTTTTGCCCACTTGAGCCCTAGTCATGGGCTCTGTCTGGGATGCATTTTCCAACCATATTACTCACTTTCCCTTTACTGTGACCTCGATGGCACCCTCCACCTCAGCTAACCCAGTGAGACCCCAATCTTGATCTATGTTACAATGGCAAATATCACAAAGGAGACCTTTGGTTTTGACACCGGCCTTGAGTTTCACATCAGTATCAATGTTTTAGCTGATGGCTTTCATTGAAATGAATGATGTTTTGTTTTTTTCCTGAATCTGTGCTGAGATTTTGTTTTAATATAATATCTCTGATGCTTTCCAGGTTATATTCAATTAGAGAAGATTATCTTAATGTTTCGAATGTAGATTTATACTATACCAGTAATAGCCAAGTGTATGTTGGCTTGTTTCTTCTTTTTTTTAAGAAAAAAAATCACTTTTGATACTGTGAAAAATCTTTCGTTCGGAAAGATTAAAAACAATACAGTTTTGACAAAAAGTGTGGTGTTTGCTTTTTACATTTCTCTTTTACTGCATTTACTTGAAGCGCTTCGTGATTGGGAAATTGCTCGCTAAGTTTTGACCCTTCCAGCCCTCCGTCCGGTATCAAGGCTTCCTCTCCTCTGCGTACTGTGTAAACATGCGGATTAGATACTTTTGTTAAATTGTATGCTTTCGTATTTTCCCGAAAAACTTCGAAGCAAAGGCATTTAAAGGGACGTTAGGTTATTCTTAAATAAAATGGAGACCGAAAACCGACCTCAAAAGGTAAGTTAAACAGCCATACTTTAAAGATGCTACGCTAACCAGGGTTAGCTAACGGTAACATTAGCTAGCTTTAACCTAATCTTCGAGTCGTTTTGCGATCTGTTGGAGTCGAGCTCACTTGGCAACCTTAATAGAAGCAAATTAAAGTGGTTGAATAACAGACGGTTCATATTAATTCTGTACAATCGTTTTTATTAAATCGCTACTATTAGCATTAGCCATGATGCAGTGCTAAAACATTTACTATAAAGACGTAAAGTTGACGTATGCGATATCAAGCGGTTATAGTAAGAGACAGCATAAATGTGGCCCTGTGGATGTAAAATTAGGATAAAACTTGAAAATATTTTAAAAATTAGATTTCATTCTTTAATAATTATGATTAGTAACGAGCTTTTGGGGCAAGAAAACAAGAAATGCATCATGCTATGATGTAGAGAAAGTCACTGACGTCCAACAGTCTGAAAAGGGTTACTAGAGCCAGCCGCAGTGAGAGGCATTATAGTGAAACGGAGAAAGCTTGGTGGAGAACCTTCCTAGGTGTGGCTGAACTGTAGGCCTCGCTTCAGTTAAGTTCAGTCTTCATGATTCAACAATAAGAAAGAGACTTCTACTGTAGATGCATGTAGAAATGGATGCTACAAAGCATGACTGCTCATCACTGCCTTTGTTACCTGTTGACGATCAGGTTCTGGCTGCTGAGCTGGGATCAGCTGACACTCCACTTTAACATAACTCTGAGTTGCCAGAAAGTTTATTCTGTTCATCTGAATCATCTTTCTGGGATTCCTGGATGACTTAGCATGCATCAAGACATCACTCTGGGTTCTCTTCTAGCTTCATGTTAGCATGCTAGCTGTGCAGATGTTTGCAAGTGTTGTGATAGCAGTATAATGCAGTTGATGCAAGATTACCATCGTGCTCCTGTCCTTTTGTGAAATAAAATAAAAACAATGTTCACATTTCCACTTCTGTAAAGTTGTAGACTTCTACACCTTTTTCCTTCTCCCTACGGGAAGTGAAATCGGTCTATTGTAGGGAAGAAAAAGATGTTAAATTGTTCCCACATCCTGACTTTTATCTCTGTGGCTTAACGAGAGTGTAATATGGATTAGTGACCACTTGCTTTGATTATAGTAATGCACTTTATGTTTTTATCGACCAGGTTTCACCGTCACGTTTACAAGTGGCTCAGAATGCTGCTGCTCATCTGCTTACAGAGACACGCAAACACAAGCACATTAATGTGTTGTTGTTGTTTAAAAAGTTGTTAGTAGGTTAGTATAGTAGTGTGATACAATATGCTTACAATAATGCCTTGTACCCAACACCGCTGACATACATGTACTAGTCGCAAGCATATGATTTGAGTGTCTATTGATGTTCAGTAAATATAATTTTATGAAATAAGAGCGTGGTTGTTATTTGGATGCTATCAATAGTCTACCATCATCAGACTGCTTTTATATCATCAGGTTTGTGCTCCATAATGTTCTGTGTGGCAGAAGTTTTATTCAAAGGTCCTGGTTGTATCTGTGGAGAGCCAATATCTCTTAGAGAATAACAGAGACACACTAAGGCAGCTGTGTAGCTGATAACATGTAAATTAGCATATGTATATATATTTTCACAGAGATCCCATGACGAGGATGAAAGGACTGGCTCAGAAGGATCGGAGGATGACGACTACGTTCCATATGTTCCAGTCAAAATCAGAAAACAGCAAATGGTGAGTTACTGAACATTGTTCTGATTGAGTTTTATGCAGGTAGTAACTGCCAACTCTTGTTTTCATAGTGGGAAAACATTGACCTTATTGAGTAGATTGGAGAAATTGACTAGATCTGGTTGATCCACATTGACTGCAGTTTTTTTTCTAATAAATGAAACTTCTAAAAATGTGACATGTATCAAAATTAAATACATTTATAACTTTTCTGACTTATAGCTACAAAAGATGTTGCGCTTGCGAGGGAAAGCGGTGGATGAAGAACAGAAGGACAGTGGGGAGGAACAGAGGGATGAAGATGAGGCTCTTGGTCCACGCTCCCATATTAGTCTCCTCGACCAGCATCAACACCTCAAGGAAAAGGCAGAAGGTATCTAGTTCAAAGTAGACCCATTCTGTGGTCTGATACTTCTGTGTTTAACTATTCAGTTTTTAAGTTTTTTATGACCTTAACTTGTTTTTATTTTTATACCTACAGCTCGGAAGGAGTCAGCCAAAGAGAAGCAGCTGAAAGAGGAGGAGAAGATCCTGGAGAGTGTTGCAGAGGGCAGAGGTAAACTAATGGTTTCTGTTTAGCCTTCTTGAATTAGATGTTGGTAGGCATGAGAAAAGTGTGGTAAACTATCTGAATTTGCACAAGTTCTTTTGGCAACGTTCATCTCTCTTCTTCTGTCAGCTCTGATGTCTGTGAAGGAAATGGCCAAAGGTATCATATATGATGATCCTATAAAAACAAGGTAAGCTCCTTATCACAGAATTCCATGTAGTCAGTTTCTCTTTGTAGTTTCTTTTTTAATATTCTTTCGTCCCAAATATATTGTATAGCTGGAAAGCACCACGCTACATCCTGAATATGCCAGACACCAGACATGAGCGCGTCAGGAAGAAATTTCACATCCTGGTTGATGGCGACGGCATTCCAGCTCCTATCAAAAGCTTCAGAGAGATGAAGCTTCCACCAGGTGACAGCGGACTCTGCCCAGTACATCAAAAACACTGACTCATGGTTCACAGTGATCATCAACTGACAACAAATCTGTGTTTGTTTTTCCTGCAGCAATTCTGAAAGGTTTGAAAAAGAAGGGAATCATCCACCCAACACCAATTCAAATACAAGGAATCCCAACAGTGTATGTATAAATAGAATACAAAGGCTGTAATGTAAATTCTATTTTTTAAGTACATTTAAAGGAACCCTGTTTGTCTGTAGTCTTTCAGGTAGAGACATGATTGGAATCGCCTTCACTGGATCAGGAAAGACTTTGGTCTTCACTCTGCCGATCATCATGTTCGCGCTGGAGCAAGAGAAAAGACTGCCTTTCTTTAAGAGAGAGGGACCGTATGGACTTATCATCTGTCCTTCAGTAAGAAAAACATAATCAGCACATTTATATCGGTCATTTCACATAAATTTAAATATCTGATAGATGTATTCCTTCGTTTCTTAAAATGTACCACTGATGCACATTCATGGTTTTTAGACCAAAACTATTACTTTTACTAAAATTACCTACTAATAATATATATTTTTAAAAATAGAGTTCAAGATGTTGATTAATGGACATTAAAAAATGTTCACCTTCATTGTGCTGTTCTGGGCTTCAGGGTGAAATCTCAGAGAAAATGGCCTCATGTGGGGCCACTTTCATGTTTGTACTCTAGGAGTGCTATCTCCTCAAAATCAAATACTCAAAGTGTATATTTCAGCAGCAAAGTCTCTTTCCAGAGGCCTTGCTACTAAAAAGAAACCTTAGCTAAACTATAGCTGAAGATAGTGCTTACTGTCGTAGGCAGGTGTAATTCAATACAAATAAAACAGTGCCTGCAAATAACTCCCAAAGATGACAGTTTGACATTCATAAAAATTATATTTTTGCACCAATGAGGTGATTCCGAAAGAGCTATTAGCGAAAAACCTGACATATCTCGGCATGATGTAAAATACATCCTTGAAAAATTTGAGAAACTGGACAAAGAAAAACATTGAACCACAAAATTAATTTTTCTGTGCAGGAATGTAAGAAAACACTACAATTGGCATCTCAATTTAAAAAAACAAAACAAGTAGTTTACTAATGTTTCTGCTTTTTTGTAAAACTTAAAATTTGGAAATTGATCATTAACAATAATTATATATTAGCTGTATAAATATCATTTTGATTAATGAACTTGTGCATACTGCCAAATTAATAAATGATACAGTGGAACCCCGACTTGCGAAATTAATTCGTTCCCGAGGGTCTTTCGTAAGTCGAAAATTTTCGTAAGTCGAAGCACCCATCGCGCCTTTTGAGTGAACGATGGGCTATAGGCTAATTGCTAACTGCAACAACAATACATCGTTCAAGTGGAACAGCGAAGCGCAAGTATGAAAGCCAAGGGGGTTGTCACATGATTCGGAAGGCATTGTGGGTATTCTGGGCTCAGCCAATTAGAGCCAACGGATTTTGTTACACAGGCATTTTGCCGTAACACGGGCAGAAATATTGCCGTTAAGTGCCTTTGTAACTTGAATTTTTCGTTAAATGAGGTATTCGTAAGTCGGGGTTCCACTGTAACATAAAATGTAACATAAAAAAATAATATAGGTAATTACCAATACTGTTAATTATGGGCAGTTGTAGCATACTATGATCTAAATAGAGGAAACAAAGCCTTTTCAAATATTCATGCACTGTGAATTTTTCGTGCCCTTTGGAAAAGATGACATTAGCTTTGAGAACCTCTGTTTTTCTCATCCCTCTGACTCCTGAATCCTGTATGTGTGTTTTATAACCCGGTGTGTTATTGCAGCGAGAGCTGGCGAGGCAGACACATGGCATCATAGAGTATTACTGCAAGCTGCTGGAGGAGGAGGGAGCTCCTCAGCTGCGCACAGCCCTCTGCATCGGAGGAATGTCTGTCAAGGAGCAGATGGAGGTAGTAAAACAGTAAGTACAGCTGAAGGTGTTGTGAAAAAAATCTGGATTTCAACCAGAATTCCCATTTCAGTGTCAAGCAGAAAATTGCACGATTCAGCCCTAACGTTCAGCGAGGAACAAAAAAAGTGACATGTTCCTGAATCAGTGCTTTAACGTACAGCATGCATAAAGCTCAAAAGCATTACTACCTAAACACTGATAGTACTACACTACTACACTTTAAAAAGCCAAAATGTCATGTGATGTTGTGGACTAATTTTCTCTCCAACTCTGTCTTGGTTAAAGCGGCGTCCATATGATGGTTGCTACACCTGGAAGATTGATGGACTTGCTGCAGAAGAAGATGGTGGGTCTGGACATCTGTCGCTACTTGGCTTTGGATGAAGCTGACAGGATGATAGATATGGGTTTTGAAGAAGACATCCGAACCATCTTCTCTTACTTCAAGGTGAGGCAGTCCTTCATGGCTCTAGCTTTTAAATGTTACAGCACTATTGCAGTAGTTTTTCCTCATCCATTTTTCTGTGTTGTGCTTGCTCTATCCTTCACCAGATAAGTAGCTTTACAAAGCCAGCCTACCAAGGCCAGACAGCATAATGTTTATTACACTAGAGAACTGAGATTCCTCTGCTTCTCTCAAACATAACAATAAATTCCTTTTTTCTTGTTTCACAAATCCACACCTTGGCAGAGTACAATAGGCTTTTTGTTGTTACTGCACTCACTAAAGTTCTCTATTCAGTCTGACTTTAACTGCTTTTGAGACATCAGTTTCCAGGTAGTCATAGTACTTTCAGAGGTAATACATTTCTTCATAATATAAGCTCTACTAGCAGTTGCAAAGAAATATTTCTTCCAGTTGATGCTGGATTTTTTATTTTCATGCCAATTTTTTCATGAAAACATTTGCTTTCTGTTTGTTTCCTAATCTAGGGTCAAAGACAAACCCTGCTTTTCAGTGCCACTATGCCCAAGAAAATCCAGAACTTTGCCAAGAGTGCACTGGTCAAACCCATTACTATTAACGTGGGCAGAGCAGGAGCTGCCAGCTTGGATGTCATCCAGGTGACTTTATCTTTCACTAAAATAGTCGTTTGTCTCAGTCACAGATATGGTTTGCCTTCCAAATGCATATGTAAAAATATTAATGAAATAAATATTTTTATGTGTGTGCAGGAAGTGGAGTACGTCAAAGAAGAGGCTAAGATGGTGTACCTCTTAGAGTGTCTCCAGAAAACATCTCCTCCAGTTCGTACTTTCACGTGTTTGACACTTTTATAAAAAGTTCTTATAAAGAATTAAAGCAACACGTCACAAGTCCTTTTTCATTCTGACAGGTGCTGATATTTGCTGAGAAAAAGGCGGATGTAGATGCCATCCATGAGTATCTGCTGCTTAAAGGAGTAGAGGCAGTGGCCATACATGGTGGAAAAGGTATGCAGAGTCTAAATATTTCATTTAAATCATTGTCAGAGTGCCAGTTCATTATGTGCACCTTGCTAGTACCATGAAACCTTGGAACCTTTTTCCTTCAGAGCTGCCTTAATTCTTTATGGCAACTTCAACAAGCTACTGGAAACATCCCTCAAAGACTCTGGTCCATATTGACGTGATTGCAATAGCATCACACAATTACTGCGGATATGTCGGCTGCACATCCATGATGTGACTCCCCTGTACTACCACACCTCAAAGGTGCTCTGTTGGATTGCGATCTGGTGACTGTGGGGGCCATTTGAGTTCAGTGAACTCACTGTTATGTTCAAGAAACCAGCTTGAGATAATCTGAGCTTTGCAACCTGGAGGTTTATCCTGCTTGAAGCAGCAAGTAGAAGGTGGATATATTGTGGTCTTAAAGGGAAAGACTTGGTCAGCAGGAATATTTAGGTAGGCTGTGGTGTTTAAATAGTGTTCAGTTGGCACTAAGGGGCCCAAATTGTGTCTCTATGTGCAACCACCATTAGCCTGAATCGTTGATATAAGGCAGGATGGCAGCATTCTCTGTAAACCCTAAAGATGGTTGTGTGAGAAAATCCCAGTAAGTCAGCACTTTCGGTACCAGTAAGTATCTCATGCGGAAAGTCATTTACATAATGCTCAGTTTGAAATTCAGCAAGTAATTTCGGCCATGTCTGCATGCCTGACTGCATTGAAATTCTGCCAGGTGTACCTAATCAAGTGGCTGGTAAATGTATTTAGTATGTGCAAAGCCATATCTTTGTTGTTTTGTAGTTGCTCATCATCACCACTAGATGCCATCTTTCTTGTAAATGTCACCTTCATGGTTTCTGCTTCATGGGTTCCGGTGATGCAGAATTGTTTCTGCTTCTTAGAAAATGTTGTTTTTATTGAGATAAATTTCTGTATTTTTCCAGATCAAGAGGAAAGAACAAAAGCCATTGAAGCATTCAAAGAAGGAAAAAAAGATGTGTTAGTTGCCACTGATGTTGCCTCCAAGGGTCTGGATTTCCCAGCTATTCAGCATGTAGTGAACTATGACATGCCAGAAGAGATAGAAAACTATGGTAAGAGAATAATATGCATATGGCTTTACCTTCATCACGTATTTGTTAGTTCTTCTAAAATTTCTCAGGCTGATTTGACAAAATTTTCCCGTTTCAGTCCATAGAATAGGAAGAACTGGACGATCGGGCAAAACTGGAATTGCCACAACTTTCATCAATAAAGGCTGCGGTAAGGACACAACCTAAAGATAAAATTAGATTGATTACTAAGGAGGGAGAGTAACCTCTCTGAGAATGCTAGCCAGTGTAAGCCATGCTCTATTTATGTCGCTGACCAAAGTAAAAAAGTAACGTCGTTAAGGTTTGTCCAGTAATTACAGATACTGGATGTCTTTGAAACACCACTGTATGGTTTTAAACATGGTAATTTACTCATACAGGCATGGCATAGCTGAAGTGGTGCCGGCTTTTTAATGGGAAATAACTTATTGTAATAAATTTAGTTAGGTGGATCAGTGTTTAAGTACAGTTAAAATTTAACCAGTCTATGTGTTTGTTTATAGATGAATCCGTTCTGATGGATCTGAAAGCTCTGCTTGTTGAAGCCAAGCAGAAAGTTCCTCCAGTCCTCCAGGTACTCCAGACCGGAGACGAGACCATGCTGGACATCGGAGGCGAGTTGTCCCACCTCAATAGCTACTCCTTAATCATGTTTTTTGGTTTCTTTTTGAATATTGACTGCCTCGTGTGATATGACTGAAGCCAGTTGCATTCTTTACAATCCTTTCCTTACATCAGATTCTTCTTTCTTTCTTCAGGCGAGAGAGGATGTACATTCTGTGGTGGTCTTGGTCATCGTATTACAGACTGTCCCAAGCTGGAGGCCATGCAGACCAAGCAGGTCACCAACATTGGAAGGAAAGACTACCTGGCTCATAGCTCAATGGACTTCTAAGAGTCTTTCATTAGGGGCAAGATTCTCCAGTGCTGAACAAAACTTGAAAGCATTTCTGAGGAAACTGTACAGCAATGTGTCACATCACCGAAGAAAGGAAGTGGATATTATAACCCTCCCAACATTGTAGATGAGATGACCGATTGCTTCGCCTTTCCGTCAGTTTTCTCACTTTGTAGCATAGATTTCTGCAGCTCTGTAAATAAAACCACTATATTTGTTCTTGTTTTTCTTTTGTGTACATTTCTTTTGTCTGTGTCTTCTGGAAAAAGTGACAGGTGTGGCTTAAGTGTGGTATGGTGAGGAAGTTGCTACAAGATATAGACAAATGCAAAGGGAAGTTGACACAAGACAACAGCAGCACACAACTCATGTCCTTTCTTTTGCAACAGCTAAAACGCAGATCAGAGAGATACTTTATCACACACCAAAGTATGCAAGAAAATAAAGGCTGTTAGTGACGTAAAGGAAACATTTATTCTTGTGGCCAAAGGAACCTAATTTTAACTTTGTTGGCAGTTTCATCTTGGCCACAGAGCAGCGACTGGTGTAAGAGACTACAGGTTTTCACAGTCAGCGCTCACAAGCATGGAGGTCATCTTCAAAGAGGGAATGCTGTACCTTCAAGCTGTCAAATTTGGAAAAGTAAGTTTTATAGGCATTCATCACATGTGGAATATATCGACTTGTTTCTTACCTGCTAGTTGATCAAAAGGCGTTAGTGACTCTAGTAGTAAATCTAATGGAAATGTTTAGTCCCATTTAATTTGTTAAACGCTGACATAACCAATAGCTGTATCTCAAAATAATTTTTAGTATTTCATGAAAGTCTAAAACTTTAGTGTATAACCGAACGCTCATGCACTCAGATCAGTGTGAGTATTTCATCCTTTAACCCAGTTTGGCAGCAGTAGAGTCACAGGAACATTAACCTACATGAAAATGAATAATCCTTCCGCTACATTAAGTAAGAGAAAGGCGAGTGTGAAGCTAAATCTGTTGAATGTTTAAAAAGTCATGCGTGGATATGTGGATAAAGTAGTAAAGATCTTATATTTGTTCTTTTATATACTAAACAGCGTTAAATATCAATAACCAAGACTTACTATACCTGTGTATCATAGTATTTAAGTCTTACAGCTGTTTTGTATATGTCAGGCTGTGGTTTGTGAACATCCTGGCATCACTGAACAGCGGCTCATTTGTTCTGTGAAAGTAACCTGTGATGGACAGAGGACCATTTCTACTTAAGATCTCCTACAGATAGTAAATAATGATACACACATATATATATATATATATATATATATATATATATATATATATATATATATACATATATGTATATATATATATATATATATATATATATATATATATATATATATATACATATATATGTATGTATATATATATATATGTGTATATATATATATATATGTGTATATATATATATATATATATATATGTGTGTATATATATATGTGTATATATACACATATATATATACACATATATATATATATATATATATATATATATGTGTATATATATATGTGTATATATGTGTATATATATGTGTATATATATATGTGTATATATATGTATATATATATGTATATGTATGTATGTATGTGTGTGTGTGTGTGTGTGTGTGTGTGTGTAGCCACTTGGTAGCCACAAAGGAAAGATGCCATTCTTGCTTAATATCTTATTACCTCCCACTTATTAATAGTCACTTTTTATCATTTCATCAGAAAACATGGCGGAAAATGTGGATGGTGCTTTATAAACCCAGCTCTCAGGGGGTTGGCCGATTGGAGTTCTATGCTCTAGCTGACAGCAGCTGTGTTACCGAGCAGAAAAGGATGTGCCGGCAGAAAACACCAGAAAGAAAAGTCGTGCGTCTAATTGACTGTCTCAGTGTCACGTTTGCACCAAAGGAGTCTTGCCCGGCTGGCTGCACAGCCTTCTACCTAAACACCACACAGTCAACCTACATCTTAGCCTCCACATCAAGCCAGGACTGGGTGAATGCCCTCTGTCATCTAGCCTTCCAGGTATCACACATCTCCAATCCTGAACAGTACAAATATGACCTTTCCTTTTATGTCACTGGTTAGGTTTTAATTTTTGGGAAAGGTCAGTAAGGACAGACTCTGCCCACATCCAGAGACAAGTAGCATAATAAGGAAGTTAATGCAGTATCTGTAACTTCTGTCCCTTTTACTTCTCTAATTCTTGTGCTTGCACAAGCTATGTACCTTCTTGCATCTTACCACTTTAAAGCCATAAAACAGTGATAAGAGGTACTTGTACACTCCATGTAATGTTTACCATGCCACTGTTTACAGAAGGATCCTGGAGAATCAGACAAAGGGGATTTTGAGCAAGATAATGGCTTGACCATGGCGGACAATGATCTTTACGCATCTTGGAAAAGCGGTAACGCAAGCACGTCTACACATGATTAGGGATCAGGCACAAGAAATCGAAAACAAATAAAAATGTGCAGGTCTTATTTCTGTAGCTTGTCTATTCGTCCTACACACACCTGTTGAACTCTGTGTACTGGTTAATAAGAGAGTGCGTGAAAACTACTAGTCTTAGAAGATGAGGTAAGAAAAAGGGGAAGGTTGGTGTAATTTCCCCCCCGAATATACAAGGAACTATTTTAGACTTTTCTTTATTTTACTAATTTACTATTCACACCCAGGTTGGAAGAGCCAGTGTGGCTATTTACATCCAGGAGCATGGCACAGAGAAGCAATCAGGTGTCCATAGTAATGTTATTTGCACACAGGAACACGTTGCCAGAATTTCTGATACAAGTAATATTAACTCAAGGTTATTGTTGTGAAAGGGTCTATTTTAATTAAAATAACACACCTATGCCACTTTATCACATGTTTTGAGAAACCTAGTTTCAAAGTCAGGATATAATAGCTAAAAATTACATTTGTTGCTATTACTTCCAAATTCCCCAATAATAAGCATAACTATAGAGCTAAAAGTATGGTGTTTGACTCCTTCGTCAACGCCAACCTCCTCCAGCAATCAGCTTGCATTTTACTGGTGTTTCATTTTAGCCCATTTTTGCTACACTGCTAATAGATTTGAAAAGTTACATTACAAAAATACTTCGACTTACTCCCCAGTTATAAATATGGCCAGCCGTTTCTTTATCAGGGTTTTATTGCGGTGTACTAGCTCACATTAAACTATCAAAGGCTTTAATGAGCTTACAAAACTTAACGACCTGTGCCACTTTATCGCATGTTTTGAGGAAGGTACTTGCAGGGTTGGGGTTTTTTTTTTTGTTTGTTTTATTTTTAAGCAGGAAGTGATATAAATGAAAAGATAAACAACCCCTGCGAGGGCAGTTATGTTCTAAAAATGATGAATACGTTTGCGTCCCCCCCACCAAGCTCAGCATCACTGTACAGCCCTCAAATATACGTCAGACAGGTTAAGAAATGCACCACAAGGGTTCATCGTAAGCAAAACCACAGCTTAAGACCAACTTCCTGTTTCAAAGGCAGCCCGCTTTACCCAGTGTTTTTGCCTTCCCACAGATTTTACAAGCACTAACGATAGATCACCTTCAAACAAATCCTTTAACAGTCTGTCTGACTCTCTGATCAGTGACGTTTCTTCCGGTTTCCAACACTGTAGCAAAATTACTCAGCTGACATCAGCAGGTAACTTGGTGACTGAAGTGCTTCCACAACCAAAGGATATAATGGGCGATAATTTGATTTATTATTATTACTTGTAAATTCCCCATTAATAAGCCTAAACCTGTGAGTATATTATAATAAAAAAGAGATATTTCAGTAGGATAAGCAGAGAAGAAAATGGATGGAAATATTTCACAGCATCATAAATTCAAGACATCAGCAGAAATCCCCTATATATATGGGAGCGGGCGCTACAGCCGCTAATTTATTCAAACATGAAAGCCAGAATGTATCAGCGTCAGCAAGCTCTGACTTATACAAATGCATTTCTCTTCATTTCCTAATGGATTACACTTCTCAACAATCCAGAAAAGCCAGCCTCACAGAGAGATTAGTAGAAGGCAAGCAATTTTAAATCAGATTTTTCAAAATTAAAAAGTATTTGGTGTGCATTTATTTCCTGTGCTGCTCAGACCTCTTGTGGGGAAAAAAAAAACCCAACCCTTTGTGTGTAGTTGCGAAACACTAACCCTTGTGTGATGTCATGTGTTCCTGTCTTTAGAGCTGACGCTTCCTCCAAACCAGTACCAAGTAACCATCCAGAGCACAGAGGCGTCCAAGAGGTGCAAGCTGTCTGGGAAGTACCTGGTCTCCATAGAAGGGGAGGCAATAGAGCTGCTGGACATGAGAACTCGTTACATCATCTTCGACTGGCCATACAAGCTCCTACGCAAATTTGGTCAGATTGAGGTAAAGCACTAGATGTTGTGCAGTCCCTATGCTGATGATAAACCAGGTATTCCAGTGGGTTTATTTAGAATTTCTCAAAGGGAAAAGCTTTGTAAAACACACTCATTGACTTTTGTGCCAAGAGTTGGAAGAAAAAAATTACTACCACTCTGTTTGTACTCTAAATATGAAGCGACAGCCAGCAGCTTGTTAGCCCAGAAACGGAGGAAAACAGCTACTCTGGCTTTGTTCAAAGGCAGCAAAATCTCTAAAGCTCACTAATTAACATGCTGCTACTCGTTTGTTTATTCTGCTGCTGCAAAAAAAAAAATTAAATTCAAAGCTGAAGTATTGCATATTTTATAAAATGGCAAATGTATTTCCTAACATGAGGATCTTTGGCTGTGATTGCAGGGGGGATTCAGCATCGAAGCAGGCCGTCGCTGCAAGTCGGGACAAGGCGTGTTCATGTTTCTGACCCAGCATGGTCCCCAGATCTTTCAGACTATATCTAAGCAGTGCACAGTGGAGAGGAATACAGCAGTGCAGCCTCCCAGTGCCAACAGAAGATCACTAATTGACCCGTTTCCTGCTCCCCCGCCTGCCACAGCTCACTCTTTCGTCGACCCTTCCATCTACAGTTTTCCAGATGTTTCAGCCGACACAGAGGACAAGTTTACCGGCGATTACCCCATTTATGACGACCCTGTGCAGCAGATAAAACAGCTATCACTCAAGCCTCCTCTCTTGGGCAGCAACGAGGCTGTGGCAGAGGAATCTGAGGATGAGGATGAGCAGGAATGGTGCTATTCCCTGGAGGCTCTAAATCTGGATAACAATATTGAGGACAGCATTTACTGCAACTTACCGAGAGGCACGCCTCCTTTGATGAGAAAAGCCGAGGCAGATAATTCAGATTGCATTTATTCAGGGATAAAAAAAGTCAATTCTCTGACAAATCTTCAGCAGGAGCCTTCCTATCCCCCCTTACCATTGCCTGTACCCCCACCTCCTCCCTTATCATCCGCTTACTCCTTAGCCAAACCCCAAAACCAGCATGCGCTCCCTGTGAATAACTCCTTCCAGCCAGAATACAATACACAAGCAGACTACGATGAAGACGATTTGAATGAGACTGAGGAGGCCAATAGCTCCTCTGCTCAAGTTACCCCCTCAGAGGTGCCTGGCAGTTTTAAACACAGGCTGGCAGAAATCATTTCTAAGGACTTGGCAAAGTTCCAGCCTCCTCTTCCCTACGGAGCAAGCAGCCTCACATTTTCTCAGTAGACTATCAGTTAACAGACAGACTAGACAGGACAATTTTATCTGTGATAAATTGTCATAAAACACAATTAGTTTCTTTACTTCTATAAAATCCCCTCCACTGGGAACATGCAGTTAGGCATTCTGGCTCACAAGTGTTTGATTGTTTTTGCAGTTTGTTATATGAAAGATGCATCTGGAATACTTTTTAATCTGCAAATGCTGTTGCCAAAAAGAGAGATTTATTTTGTTTTCTTCTGCGGGAATGCTAGGCGAATACCTTTAATGTGACATTAACTGAGAAGGTGGGCGAGCATTTGCCCGCACCGTTTCATAATGGGAAAGCTGGGAGAGAAAACAAACGACCTCGCCTTGTTATGTTTGATGCGCTACACATCATCTTCATTATCATCCTCTCTGGAATCAGTTTGGTTTCTTAAGCAGAGTGAGGAGGGATTTGTCACATCAACTGTCAGTATCTGTAAAACAGAGTGGAAAAACCAATAACCCACATTGTGTTTTGCTGTAATTACTGCATGTGTTTGCTGACAATATCCATATAAAAACCACTTAAAAAGCACACTCTTATGTTAAGTATATCTTTATTGTACCAAAAGAGCCATCATAAAATACGCTATACATAAATAGAAAAATACTTGTTTATTGTTTTTGTTTGTTTTATTTGACAAATGTCACTAATGAAACTGGAAATGTGTCTAGTAATGGTTCAGAGTATAAAGTGCATAAAAAGGGCCTGCAAGAGTCCATCACATCCAAGCAGGTTTTTCTGAGTTTTACCTGTACTTTTACCTGTACAGGTAGTGCAGAATCTCAACTATTATTAAAAACAGGACTTTGAGAGCGTCTCTGCTGGTCAGCTGATATCTTCTGCCTTGTAAAGAGCTCCAAACAAGTTAAAAGTCAGTGGCACTGACTTTCTGCCACTGTTTCCCGCTTTGACCCTCCTCTGCGTCACTGAGATGTGAATATTCCCCATCGCTGCTGCTGGAACAAGTGCCTGATTTATTTGATTCCATGTCAGATGTAGGTCCAAGTAAAATCAGATGACCGATAGATGCGGAGGGGTCTCGCTGCTCTCCGGTCAGAGGTTTCGGGGACTGTGCAGCGGCTGCTGGCAGCAGAGAGTGAATCAGGCTCCTCCTGGAGGTCTTGTCTCCAGAGCCTGGACGAGGACTCCTGCACTCTGGGTGAACCACGCCGGCCAGGAGCTCAGACAGCTCTGTGATGTAAATCTGCGCCATCTGGAGGGTGTCGTATTTGGATAACTTTTTCTCGTTTTCCAGGGAGGGGATGACACTCCTGAGCTCGTCAAACGCTTTGTTCAACCCGTGCATCCTCCTCCTCTCCCTGGCGTTGGCCGCCACGCGCCTGTGTCTCTGAGGGCCGAAGTGGCTCGTCTTGCATCCATCTGGCGCCTTAGCAGGGTCTGTCTCTGTCATGCCTTTGGTGGTAACGCGGTCAGTGAATTCGGTCACTGGCACAAGTTTCTCCCGCGAGATGCCCGCTGCCTCTGCAGCCGCGTGCGCGTCCCTAATTGAGAGCGCACGGATTGAAGTGGAGGAAATCCAGGCTTTGGAGCTGATGTGGGCCAGGTTGTGCTGCTGCTGGTGATGCTGCTGCAGCAGAGTGAAGTCCTCTGGGTACTCCGACCAGCTCGAAAGTTCTGCTTTTGCAGCCATCACTGCAGTGTCCTGATGTGGTCGTGCACGGCAGGATATAAAGGTCGCACTTTCGCTTCAGCCGGTGCCAGAGTCTCTGGAGTGGTTTGCGCTGCGCCTACAATTTATACAGCCTCCCCTGTAGTCACCTTGGTGTCACTCCCAGCCCGCAAACAGCCCTGACAGCACTGTAGCCTCAGGAGGCAGCAGCCAATCGCACAATCCCCTCTGACCCTGTCTGTCAAAGAACAATTAGACAAAGCTCGACTTTTTCTCCTATTGTGCATTGTAACTCAATCACGACCTTGTTATCCCTAAAAGGAGACGAGTATTAATCATTTAAGAGCGTGCAATAGCCGACCTATGCTCTACCTAACGAAGCTCACCCTACTCATGAATGAAAATGTATAGAGAATGAATGATTATGTAATAAATTAAGTTATAGTCTATATTATGTGTCTATATTAATAAACGCGAGCTTGTATGGGAAAAAGTTTGTCTTCTTTTTAATTACACAAGTGTGTTAGTCATATTTCTATAGTAAGTATGTGTTTTTCTATAAAGTCATCATCATCCTTTCCATGGAAAATGCATTTCGGCCTCTTTCTCACGAGCGCAGTAACCGACTCGTGATTGGTTCTGACCCGCTGAGAGCTGTGGTTGTGGAAAACAAACGTCCAAGTTTGTTCTCAAACAAACAGTAAAAGGCGCCCAATCATTCATTATTTGCAGAAGAATAATAAAACTAACAGGTGTGAGACAAGGATCGAGACACACCTATAGCTGAGGCGCAATAACTGATAAGTTGTCTGAAGGCGATTTATGAACCATTAAGAAAAGTTGGAAAGAAAAGAAAAACACTCCGTCATTTATTATTTATTGCTGTTATTTTTTTGTCGTTGTTGTCGTTACAAGATTAAGATTTTTCCCCTTTCAGACCCAGCCTCGAAGGAAGAAGATAAATTAGGCTACAAATTTTTGCTCAGGGTCACGTGGCCCCTGGCCTGTGCCTATCAGCTGGTGTCCCTTGGCACCGCTCACAAGCCACGCACCTCCGAGACGGTGTCACCCACGTCTCCCATATGCTGCCCACGGCGCTCACTGAGCTCTGACTCTGACATGAGAGCTAATCATTCATTAGGGCATCAATTACGGCGGAGAAACAACTTCAGCACCGGTGACGGACCTGTCCGCTGAGAGATCTGAGATGTTGTAGTGAGGAGTGACTGGGACAAATTTTGCATTCAGCGATCTCTCTCTCTCTCTCTCTCTCTTTCGGGGTCGAGTAGTAGTGAAGAAAATCACCATGACCTGCCCCGCCGCCAGCAGTTTAATGAGGCCTGGTCTTACTTGAATAAATCGGCACGTTCTTCGTCCCGGGATGTCCATTCTTTTTTTTTCTTCTATTTAAAGAGGGCTGGGGGGGCTACATGAATATTTCATTCCTTTAGCCCCAGTGCCAGCGCAACAGCCCGCAACCCTGCGTGCAGGCTTTAAAAAAATGCAGCTACACTTCCCATCTGGTGCGGGGCGTGAGGGGGGGAGTGGCAGTGGAGGCCGAGGAGGTGTGAGGAACATTTCTAAGGTCAACTTGCAGCGACCTTCTGTAGGAGACAGGCGAGAATGAAGGGAGGGGGGCCTTACTTTATCTTTACTTGAATGCGTTCTTCTTGAGTGGTGTTAGGCCACTGTACATCACTGTGACTAAATGATGCAATGACCCTGACTAAACTAAACAAATCAACTCTGTAACTGTTTCCTGCTGAAAATGCACAATGCAAAAAACATGAACCTCAAATTGCACAAAAGTGTTTTGCAAAAAATTCCTCAGCAATTTCACAATGCAGTTCATGGCCATTGTGGCTATTGCTGCTTTGTAGTGCTATGTTCCCATATCAAGTAAACACAGGGCCAGTATTACCCATACCGATACCAACACCATTACTTTTAACCTGTAAAGCCAGTGTATGTAGGGGAGAGCAGTGTCATGTGTTATCAGATGACCATCGTGATTTTTAAAACACATCTGACCACATTCTAATGACCACTAATTCATCGTGATTTTTACTTTCCACAATACTTGATAAAACACACCTTTCAGCTTTTCGTGGATTTTAATACTGGGGTTTTTGGAAACCTATCTCTATTCTACTAGTATCCACTTGACTCGGTTTGGTTGTTTTCCATTACAACTGAGTGTGCAATGTGACCGAAAGTTCCACAATGTCATTTTTATGTGACACAAACACAAAACAACAATGGAGAATGAGGAGGCGATGGTGCTGCTTGGGCTATGGTTTTTGTCAGAATAAGGGGATCACGGTGTTCACTTTTTGTGTAGCCATTTCCCTCGTTGCCGGGTTTCAAAAACGGTGGTTTTGTTTTTTCTGAGGCGGTTGCTCTTAACTTGTCAAGTGATGCTGTTGACTGCTCAATAGGTGGCATGCAGTATGTTGATGGCACATTTTTAGATTGACTCACTTTTCTCGGAACCCAGGCTGAGCAGGTACTAAACAAGTACTTGGTACCAGGTGCTACCACATAATGGAAAACTCTACAAACTGAGTTGAGTCAAGCCAAGTAGGTACTAGGGAAAAAGAGGCATAAATGTGTTTGTCTTTAAAGCACCTTTGGTCAGCTTTTTCTATTTAAAATGTGCTATAAACTACAACTAAAATAGACATGAAAGACAATAAAGAAAAATTTCACACATTTTTTATAGGGCATGCTTCAGGTGTTGTCATCATTTCCGAGAAAAATATTTAACACATTTAAGACATCATATTGAACTTAGAGGACAGAAATAAACATTGATCATGTTGCTATCCAACATCAATAGCGGAACAGGTATCGACGCTATCGATATTTGAATCTATCTGCGCACACTTATTGCTTTGCAAACAGTGAATAACAAACAAAGTTAGGTGGTGATGTAGCCCTGGTACATATCCCAGCGATTACTCCTTATCCTTGAATCATCCACAACCTAAACTCAACCAGCCAACCAACAGCAGATTCCACTTGAGTCAGCACATCTTTCCCATAGCTGCTGTTTAATTAGCACTAACCACCTAAGTTGTTACACTTGTAGGTGATTGCAAGTGGAAGGTACAAGTGCCCTTTGACCGGTTCGTGTTTGCTGGTAACTGAACTTTGTAAAGACTGGGGATTTTTTTTTTATGTGTGGGTTATTCTTATAATGCTGACAAATAAGTCAAATGCCATAGTTAAAATTATTTACACTAATGGTGATATCACTGGGGATGCCCTCATCTTCTCAGTTGTTACTGTTGGGTGACTGTGACCGCGACCGATCTTTAAAACTATTTTTAAGGCTTTTTAAATGAGGTGTGAACCATATTTATATGTGAACTAAGTTCACATATAAATATGACTCTCTGCTTTAACGATGCATTTTCTTGTTTCCTGGAAACAAATAGCTACAATAATACCTGGGTAGGTGACAATAAAGGAAATTAGATCTCTCTCTCTCTCTCTCTCTCTCTCTGTGCAAAAATAAACAAACCATTTACTAAAATGACAAAGTGCACTTCACCTCCCAACTATTTGCCTAACACACCAAATTACAGTAGAATTAGTATTACAGAATACCAGCAATTATCCGGAAATTATGACCCAACAAAGATAATAAAATAATAACCACAGTTCTGATTGTAATATGTTCTTAATAAACAAATAAATAACAATCAACACATATAAATGTGCTTTTGATGCATGCCTTTGAATTCCTGTTTACTATCCAGGCGTCCCCTTTGTTTTGCTCCACCCACTGAATCGCATCTAACCCTGTGTTGAGCGTGCTTTACGGTTGCCTAGCAACATGCAAACAGCCACACTAGTAAACTGTAGCTCAGCTGTTGGATTTCCTTCCTCGTCGCCAGCATTCAGTGGGGATGAATGCTCTATAAAGTGTGCCGTCGTTTCGCCTTGTGTTTTAATTAAAGACCTGTTAATTTCTGAACAAAAGACTGTTTCATTTTTTTTTCTCGTGCACCAGGAACAGTGAACCTCTTGATGTTCGGCGGAGTCTGGTCTGTAATTATCCTCTCACACCCCGAGCTACGGAGGTGGTTCTAGTGAGCAAAGAGAGAAACCGTAATGCCCGGGTTTCAGGCGCAAATTAGGACAATTAGTGGCCTCATTAATTTGGGAAAATGGAAGTAATATTCTAGTTAAAGTAACGGTTCATTAAGTCAGTGCTATCTGTGGCAAAAGGCTAATTGATGAACTCTGAGAAGGACAGTAATAATGAGAGAAGACTTTTTCTCCGTACAGTAGCACTATTAGGGCTTTGTGTTTAATACCTGCTAATTTAGGAACAATATACTTGAGTGGTCGCCCCTGTCATCGCGAGAAGACCTCAATTGTTCCTTATTGAATTGGAAGAAAATGTCGCGATACCTGAGACAAAGTCACTGCAGGGTGCGGTTTAAGTACGAGGTTTGGAGTCAGCCCTGCACCACTGATCACAGGTGTTACCGGATACCTTCCTGAAGACACGTGTCACGTGTTTTCTAGCCTACTTTGATTACTCATTTGCACACTTATTCTCATTCTGTAATCCTGTAGATCACACCGAAGCAGTAAAAAAATGTTTTATTTACTTCTTACACCATTAAAAGTTTTAGTTTCTAATTTGCTTTGGTACTGTCACTGAAATAGATGAGAGCAGTGACTGAAAGTAATACCAAAAAAAACCTAAAAGACTAAATTACAAGACTATTTCTATATCACACCCACCCTACTAACCTATGATTATATCTCTCTATCTATATATATAGATAGATAGATATGACTGTGTGTGACTGTAACAAGCGTTAAAGTCAGTATTTGGTATGACTTCCTTTATTATTATTATGTTAATCAAGCTTTCTTGTATTTTCTTTAGGTTGTCTTCAGGAAAAGGTTTTAGTTCACTGGCACACTGGTGTTTTGGGTTTCTGTCATGCTGAAGTTGAGGCCCAGCCTCTGGGGAAGCCAATCAATAACTGAAAATGATAATGCTGTTTTTTTCTTCCTATTTCTTAAAAACTTGACTTTTAGATCCTGTTCATTTGCTGTAGGTGTTTTGTTTTTTAGGCCCACCACTTCGATCTCCGCTTGTCTAGTTTTCTCAACCTTTGTTAAGGACACACTGCACACCGTGCTGAGCTATATCAGGATTTCTCTGGAAATCACCTTGTTGGTGCAAAAGTAGTACTTTATTTCTGTCAGACTGAGTTATTGTTGGCATTTCTTTGTAGATTCAGCTAAAGGAGGAACAAATTATGTGTTTTCACAACAGGCCTAAAGACACATTTTAAAATGAGTTCTTTGCTAAATTATCTGTTATGTGTCATCCACTGATTTATGTGCTTTTTTTTATATACTTGAATGATACAATTCAGCGTTAAGTGGCTTTAAAAAAAGCCCTTCAGAAAGCTTGGCGAACTACTGCTCACAGACCACATTAAAAATGACAAGAAACGTTGGCTTCCAAGAAGCAAAAATAAAGAAAATGAGAGACATTTAAGCAGTAAAGTATTTAAAATAAATACATTTTACTGGTAAATCTATATATTATTTAAATAAAACCTTGGTTTCTGTTTGCACAGGCCTATTTTTCCACTCTTGCCACCTTGTGATGCTGTGTGCTCTCATTAGTGATGAATCCATCTTTAAAACTTTCATTGTTTAATAAATCTTAAAAAAAAAAGGGAGAGTTGCTTTAATGGGTTCTCGTTAGTGTTTTGCTTCATGTATGATGGGTTGAAAATGCAGTGTTTGAGTGCACTCTTTTCATGTACCAGCACGCCATATGGCAGATAGGCGAACGCCGAGTGGGCTGTAAAGACCCAGTCCATCAAAAGAAGAAGAAAGGCTTCCAGACACTTGAGCATCAGGGACTCTGAAAGCTGTCAGCAGTAGATAGACACTTATAGTGTGTAATGGATGCTCAGGCTATTGTGCTTTTAATAATACCATTATATGATGTTTTGATGGGCGGACAAGCACACGAGTGAACTAAAACCTCTACTGTCCCAACTTATTTTTTTATCCTTAAGGACTTTGGTGGTTGCCAAAAGTAGCACTGGGTCCTTATGGAAGTTATTGATTTTAATTAGTGCATTGAAAACATATTTAGGATTTAAAAAAACCAATGGAACCAGGAATTAGTAACCTAGTTTTCATTTTCATGATAACAATTTTTAATTTTTACCCTAGCAAAGGGTTTTCATGCCACCTTCAGATTTGAAAGCTACCAGAAAACGCACACACACACACTCACACACACACACAAACACACACATGCACACAGTCTAAAAAAAGTGACAGGTTTTAAGGAAAATATTATTTATTGTGTGGCTCGTGTATTGTATTGCATTACATTACATCAGATATTTTTATTTTTCAGGTCACATATGAACTTGAATTTTTCATCATGCAGTTCTTGCAGCATTTGAATTATATGTCAGATTTAATGGTACTGTGTCAAAAATGTCTCCCCTGCTTGTTTTGGTTATTTTATGGGATTTGAGGGATTCTTTTCTACCCTCTGGCCATGCTATACTGAATTCTAGGATTGCAAACATGAACAGATGGGTTATTTGACAGTTAATGTAAAAATCTTAGGTGAACAACACACATAGTTGCAATCGCTATGTGTTAATAATATAAAACATTTATGAGAGTGGAAAAAACACCCCACATTCGTGTGTTTCCACCAGTTACCACCAGATGGAGACAACACGATATACATGCCAGAGGCAGTCACGATGGCACTCAAATCAAATAAGGGCTTTTCATTGTTCAGTCTCAGAAACAAAGATGCTGATTATATAAACACCATTACACACTCCTCAAGCTAAATGAGCCTTTAAGTGCTGATAGGGTTATTTACCAGCCGCCTGCCAGACATAAATCCTGTAAGAGATAGGCAGTTGTCTGAGAAGGGGATATCTCTGGAGGCTTCAGCGATGGTTTGCAATCAGAAAGCTATTTACTGTGAGGATAGAGATGTGTATCGTGTAATAATAAAGCCCTACTCAGTTCACTTGGGATTACATCCATCATGATATAGGCTATGAAGGGATGCGATCATATCCTTAGTACATGTTACTCTAAAGCTTGGGGGGGAAAAAAGATCCTTCAAACCTTTCTCCAGAGTGAAACACAGAAACAGAATCATGTTTACCAGTACTCTTTTCTTTTTTATTATTTTTTTCAGGGACGTGGTAGATCTCAATAAGAAAGCATCACTCCATCAGGCAAGTGATGTGCAGCTGTCAGTAGAGAGCAGTAGCGCTCTGCGTGTAGAGCCGAGCAGAGCACAGCAGCACGAGGCTGCTAGTCAGTTAAGATGAGCAACACTTTGTCCACTGACCCCTTTGACCTTGCGGGCTGAATTAAACTCCTGGCACAAAGTGGGAGCTGTTATGAAGTCATCTGATCATCGCAGAATCAAACAAGGCTGTTTTCAATGAGTGATCCTTCAAGAGCGCACGGTGACCTTTAGTGTCTTCGGCGTCAATGCACTGTTTTGGAAATCGCATCTTCCCCGTCATCCGTTTTGACTCGATCCTGCCTATTATGAGGCACAAATGCGCAGTAAACAAAGCAAGTGCCCCACTTTTAAGCGACAGCCTTCATACCTGCAAGAGTGTGGGGTGATGTGAGGAGTAAGGCACAATAAGGCACAAAACTGATGATTACGTCTGTCATGATCACCGTCAGGGGGTCAGTTCAACGAGATTATTTCATTAGACGGATAGTGACAGCCACAACCAACTTCATTTACAATCGCGCGAGATTGTTCATCAACTTTCAGTATGGATTTTCCACGGCTGATTAACGTAATTGGATCGAGAGTCACGGATGTCTCAGTCTTAACTGACATCTGAGCGGATGTCAGATTTCGCAGCAGCTGCCTTTATGTTGATGTTTGTCACTTTGACTTATGGGTGCTTGTATTTTATGAATGGCTGAAAAAAAGGAAAGGAAAGGAAGTGAGAGGAGGTGGAAAGAGAAGGAGCCTTGGACAATCAGCCTGGGTAACAATGAAGCAGCGTGTCCACCTCTGCGAGGGGTTATGTATAAATATCCGTCATTATGAAAAGAGCAATTTTCTGCACCTGCCTGCTAATTGTTCCCATGTTGACACTCGGGGTTGGTGAGATCTCTCCCTTTAGAGCACTAACTTCAGATGGGGGTGGGTGTGATTTAAGGGTGGTAAAGAGAGTGAGCGAGAGAGAGAGAGAAATGAGACGGCTGAGGGCGTACGGCTTCTTAAAGCGAGTAGAGCTGATTTGCAGTCATAATCCGCCTGTGACTTCCATCTGTAATGCGAGCTGGTGGGGGTGCCAAAGGATTAGCAAAGGTGGTCATGGTTCCTGCATGGCATTCAGTGTCCATCCCTGCCCTCTTCTTGGTCATCCCCGCACTTAAAAGAAGATAAAATGTTGATGTCATAAATCTCAGGATTTACCCAGGGAATATATTTCCTGCATGCCAGAGGCTTAAAGTGAGTGGAAATCATTAGCACCTTGTCCTTCATTGTGATTCTCATTCGGCAAAAGTGCAAGTGAATGCAACATGAGGAAGTGCCATAGGTGAGTGCAGAGATGGATGAGACTGGCAAGGCAAAGGTGAGGGGTGAGCAAGAGAGAAACAGAGGGAGACTTGCAGGAGCTGGAGTTTGTAGCTGGGAGGAGGTGAGAGCTGTTATAGGGGATGAGAGGTGTAAAGCATCTGTTATTCCTCTGATAGCTTAATCATTTGAAAGCATGAACAACTTTCTCCCCCCTCCACCCCTCAAAGACTGAATAACCATCTGATATCAGCTGTGAATCAGTTTTCTGGTGTGCTGCACTGTGCTTTTAGTTTTATTTATTTATTTATTTATCGTCAGAGAGGTTGCAAAGTTGCGTGTGTGTTTTTATTAACCTTCAAAGGGGGATTTATGTGTCAGAATCTTGCTGCATCCACATTTGTGATAGATAATAAGCCAGATTTCATTTGTATGATTTACTCAGCTGGAGGCACAAGGTAAACTGATAGGCGGGGGGAGAAAACTGGTGTTAAGTGCTGACTAACATGCCTCTGTGTCGACTGAAGTCACTAACAGAAATGAAATTTGATTCTCTAAATATATTTCTCTCTGCCAGCGTGGCTGAAAATAAACCAAATGCTGAAAATGTAGCGAGAAACCAGTAAACTCACACTCTGTGCCTTATGCACAAATTCTTGCCTTGTTCTGAAGCCTATTATATTTCTTCAACACATTTCAGAGCTTTGCCTGTTTTAGAGTTGCCCTTTAAAGCAACAGTTTGGCATTTAGGAAACCCTCTTGGATATAACTTGTAAATTATGGAGCGTCTTTAAAGTACTGGTAGGTAAATTTTCTTAGAGAGCCTTGCGTGTTGCTTCTCCCCGATTGCAGTGCTGGACTAAGATAACCATCTGCTTCGTATCTTATGAACAGAGTTGAGAGGGCTATCAATCATCTCATCTAACTCGAGACAAGAGTGAATCCCCACGTGTCAAGTACTCTGACTTATTTTCCCAAAATTTGTCCCACTTGATACTGTGATGAAATCAAACAAAAAATGTGATTAATTATAACAGTCTACTGGGTGAGATGAAAAGAAAAAGTCTCAATTTTTCAAAATGGTATTTGTATAGCGCTTTACCCATTCACACACTGGTGTGGCTGCATTGTAGCCACAGCCCCCCTGGGGCGTACTGGTGCCACCGGGCCGTCTGACCACCACCAGTAGGCAACGGGTGAAGTGTCTTGCCCAAGGACACAACGACAGAGACTGTCCAAGCCAGGGCTCAAACCGGCAACCTTCCGATTACAAGTCGAACTCCCAACTCTTGAGCCACGATCGCACACGTTTTCTAGTCATGTGGCCATCCACTGTTTTGGATGTGTAATGCTGCCCCCAGGCACGCATGCCATGTTGCAGTTACCCTGGAAGCCATAACACGGGAGTTACATCACTACCAAGTTCAGTAGGAATTTCACTAGGAAGATCGGAAAAGCAAGGAAAAACAGGAGGTTTTTTTTGCTTCTTAGGAATTTGGCGCCATTCATGTCTCACTAGCTGTTCAGCATTATACACACATGTACATACAGGTTAAATCGGCAACCATTGGTCATAAGGGAAAAACATGGTTGGTGAGTAGTGGCTAGAGATTGATTGCAGTTGCTGTGAAATCGATTTCTAAAGCCTCAGTCACACAGGTCAGTAACTTTCTGGTAACAGAGACCATTTGCCTCTGCTGTGCATTTTGAAACATGTTGGCTGCAGCGCTGGGACACAAAATTTAATTTGAAGGTGAATGTTTTTCAGTTTTTAAGTTACAGCTGGGTTAGCAGTTAGCAAGTGTTTGCAGACAAGTTAACATCCAACATGCAACCTACTGGCAGTCTGCTAGCGACCAAAGCAATTACAAGAATATAATAGCAAAAATCTATGACCAAGGATGTCATAGATGCAGCCAGGGATCCTGGAGCGGGTTAATATTCTGCAAAATGCTTACCTCCAATGAAATGTTCACTGATTATCTACTGCAAACCAACATCTTCAATCCAAATCAGGACAAAAGTGATAAAAAGAAAGATTCTCTTTCTGTCCTTGATGATTTCTGCAGCCATCAGCGTAGCACAATATAGGCACTGTGAAAAGCAGCAATGCCTTTTATCTATACAATGTGTGAGTACAGTATTAAAAGGTGTGTCAATACGTTATGTTACAGCCTACATCACAGAATACTCTTGAGCAATGTGAACATGATGTCACATGGGAAACATGAATATAAAATGTGGATATAGCCCCCACCAGCTGCCCTGTTTTAAAGCTTCAGTGTTAATGTTACTGGCCCCCGCCATGCTGTTTTCTTGGAAAGAGAAGCGACCATATTTAGACAGGAGGATGGAGTACAATGTTATGAACTAACTGTTTGGCAGAGTGTAGACTTAGTAGTTGTATCACACAGACAAAGATATATTGTAATTACTGCTACGTAACTAAATAAAATACTCAAATTTTGCTCATCAGAACTAGTAACTGCTTGCATTGTCTGTATCAGAAAGATAATTGCATTTAGTATGCTTAAGACGCACTGATTGAGAAATCCAGCTCCATGACTCCAATATCACAATCACCTTTGTACAGTTGTACAGTGTACTGTTTTAACAAGGGAATATATGGGGACTTTAAAGCCAACGCCAACTGGCCACCTGAGACACCTATTTTATTCATCCTAGAGCTTGATGCTTGGTCTTAGCATGCATTTAGCCCCCAATAGTGTGCAATACACATACACTTATTCTTCTTTTTTATACTAAGTTAATATACTGTGTTGTGTTGTTTGTTGCGTTGTGATGTGTCATATCGTGTCGTGTTGTGTTATATGTAGTGCCGACGTAACACAGTTTTCCAATTTCATTGTACTACTGTACTATGTATGACTGTGCAATGACAATAAAGAGTTATCTTATCTTATCTTATCTTATTTCATCTTATCTTATCTTATCTTATCTTATCTTATCGATACAGACTTTTAAACACATGATATTTATTGTCCCTGGAGAGGTAAATTGATTTAGCACCCTGTTGTATATGCTACAAAGAAATGACCTAGCCAAGCCCATCCCTTCCACAATGGATAATGCACTAGATAGCAACACAAACACATCAAAAACACACCAGAATCCACTTTCCCACCCCCCTCTCACACTGGACTCAATACTTAAGGAAATAAAAAGTGGCTCAGGACATCTGCAGGGCATCAGTAAACCAGGAGAGTGGAAACACAGAGTGGAACCATGGCTCTTTTGTTTTCTTGCTTTGGGCAAGGCTTGTTTTCCCTCGCACTCGCTCACTCACTCATTCCCCCACACATGCTTGACTACAAGTCTACAAAAAAGTGTCCACGATGAAAAATATGAGAGAATTCTGCTCGACAGTTAATTTTCCCTTTATTTTGACAACCATTGTGGGGCCATAAGCTCATCCGGGGGTGAGCGGCGTGCCTGCAAAGCAAAAATGATGGTTGTCAAAGTAAAAAAATGCATAAGAAGGTGCTGCTGAAAGGAGGCAGGGTGCCCAATATGCCTGGCATCCCAAGGTCAGGAGCAATGACCTCTGGCATGAAGTGCTGTGAGGAATGGCAATGTCAGTCAAAAACCTCCCTCGTCTTCCTGGTCCTGTCAATTTGCTGGTGATAATTAATCTCTCTCTGGTTAAATATAAAGATTGTAAATCACAGCGTGGTCCTGCACCGTAGGGGGGCCTTCATCTGTCAGCTACAGACCTTGGCTAATGGCCCTTTGTAAGCAGAGCACTGACTGAGGCAGCACACCAACCACCTACGGCTCTCGTCATCATCTGTTTCTCATGGAGACATCCTGTCTTCAACCTCCAGAATGTGATCACCGAGCTGCAGGCTTCACTATACTCAAAATTACACTTTACTTTGCACTCACAACTGCTTGGTATCACCTGAGGGATGAAACTAAATTAACAAAGGGTTTTTAAACATTAAAGATCAGTTATTGCAGAGGACAACTGTTCGAGTTGCTGTTTTGTGTGGCCCTGCTGTTGTTTAACATAGTTTGGGACTATAGGAGGTTACAAACTTGCCATTTTACCAGTCATTTGACAAAGAGGAGTATATATACATAGCATTAATGATAACGCTATTTATAACTGAATGGATAATGGCTGTGATACAAGAACACTGAATGTGGTTTCTAACAGGTATAACACCTATATATTAGTATGCCTGTCAGTCAGTTAGAAAGCTATTGCATTCTCGTGTTCTAATCATGTATCAGTAATGCTGTTGTAAATATTGCAAAAGTTGTTAATAAGTCTAATGCCTGGACAGTCACAGCAAAGTTGCAAAGTAGGTCCTCTCTAAAGCATAACCTACTTAATGCTTTACTAAATGAGCATCATGATTTATTAACCACAGCTAACAACTAGAAACTGACACCATACACTCTGGACCAGGGGTATTCAATTAAAATGTATGGAGGACCAGTTAGACTGAATTTGCTCTGAATCACATAGCATGAGTTACCATGCACGCCATTAGTCTGTGTATGCACACTGGCTATCAGAAAGACAAAGAAATTCAAATAACCTCACCGTAGCCTTAACCTTATGAGACAAGTTGCACCGAGCATAATGGAAAGGGTCCATCAAAATCGAGTAATGGCTCCGGGTCCATAAAAAATGTCATCTGGGTCTGGATCGGTCAAAATATTGGTTACCTAGGATCTAGAACAGGAATGCCAAACTCACTGGGCCGGATTAAAGTCTTTGCCTGGCCAATTCTGGCCCCTGGGCCTTATGTTTGACACCTTGATCTCGACTACACACTCAATCACAGGAACAGAACTGAACTTACAAATCAGCTTAGATGTATGATTTCTCTCTCTCTCTTTTTTTAAGTAACCCCCTGCTGGCAATTGGAAAGAATGCAGGTATAAGCTACGTCCATCTTTTACATACAGGATATGTACCCAGATTATTGCACACATGAAATTTTAATAAAGGAATTAGCTTAAACTTATAAAACATTTATGAAATCATTTAAAAAAATATATTGTCAATACTTGATAGGGAGTGGTTTGAAGTTGTTCTAGTTAATAAGTGTGCAATTTCTTTTAACAGCCTTAAAACTTTAATTAATATAATCACGGCAAGACAGTAACACACCCAACTTCATTCCCTCAGGCTTCCAATCAAATTTCAATGATATCTTATTTTCAATAACATCTTGTGTAATTGAATATTACAAAAACTAAGGTAAACTAACCTGACAGTCTCTAACTTAATACTGAAGCGTTTCCTCGCCTACATTTAGACCAAAGCTGTCTATTCTACGTCTCTCTTAACCTTTGAGTAAAGAAAGCAGATGCTCAGGTGCTACGCAAACTGAAATCTGCAAAGTTAATGATATAAATCTAGTATAACCTGCTGTGGCATTAAAATACAAAATCTCAAGCTGTTACACAGGCTGCTCATGGTCAGCATTGATCAATAGTGAGTAAAAAATGTCTTCAATGAGCATAGTAAAGTGTGTGTCTTTGTGTGTCCTTCATGTTCTCACATCTAAGAATATGTACTCTCAATGTAAATTCTTTCATAAATGTCCTTGCTGTTCGGTGTACAGTGAGCATATACTTGAGTATTTAATCACTCATATTGAACTCTGTGAGCCACTTCACTTCATATGGATCAGTACATCACTTCACTGTAGCTGCACTGCACCTCTTTTAAAAAAACAAAACAAAACAAAAACTTCCCTTACATCCCTTTGGACTCAAGCTTAAATCAGCTATAATAAAGATGTTTGTTTGTGTGCTTGTAGGGGGTAAACTCTGGCATAGTCTTTGAATGAGCTGTTAGCAGTGTGCACTGTTGTGCTTGTTAAATGCTTTGTTCGAGGTTTGACACTCAGCTTCTCAGGATGCACTCAGCGCCTCCGACGCTATCCTTAAGTCGTGAAGCTGTTTCATGCTGGGCCCCCATGGGTGAGGGAGGTATGACAGGATAGCACAAGAGGCAAACAAAAATGTGGGCACACACAGAGTCACCTTTAAAGTGTACGAGAGCTCCCTGATGCCAGCGCTGCCATGCTGCATGACTAATGCAACCCGCGAGTCACTGTTTCTCCTCGCAGAGTCCCCAAGAGCTGAATTAATTGGCTGTCATCATGCTAGCTAGCTCTCACTCTCTCTTTCTCTCTCTGTCACACACACAAACATGCATGGAATGATCAAGATATAAATAAACTGAGTCTACATGGCATTTAGGTGAAAGGCAACCATAAACATTTACGCTACAGTAAGTGACAGGCCCTAACTTTGGGGCCTACGATCCAAGTCATACAGCATAATAATAATTAGCCTGTCACGTGACAGTTTAAAACCACACTTCAATATTTTGGTGAATTTCTTGAGAGTTTATGAGAACATCAGCAGCCCAGTGCGTTTCCATTAAGGTGTTAGCAGGTTATGAAAAGTTGTTAGCTTAGTACGAAGTAGTAAGAAGCAGGAAAACAGAATTAGCATTAGCCTAGCAATTGGCACATAGTATTTTGTTTGTTTTATTCAAATACAACATAAAATATAAAAAATTGCATAGTGTCCTTTTGGACATAGCACACTAAGAAACTGTTAAATTTCCATCTCATTACATACTGACACTCGGTCAAAACACCTTGGGAGTTAATACTCTGGCTGCTTGTTAGCATCATTTTTCAGTTTGCAGGTTACTGCTCCCCTTGACAAATATATAAAAATCACAACGTGAATTTCACCCAGAGGACAGGACTTTGGGATAGTTTTCAGTTCTTTTCTTTCATTATCTTTTTTTTTTTACTTTTCACTTTATATTTTTAGCTGCTGTTTGGCAAAGTTTATATAACAAAAGTTTCAGTTTGGGTTTAGAATAGTGTGCATGCTTTGGATTAAAAATCCACCCTTTCACAATGTTAAGTCTGTCTGACAACCAAACACAATGATGCTTACAGGGGCAGCGAGTGCGTGACACCAAGGACTGAGCAAACATTTTTTCGTGTTTCCTGCCAAACCATTACTTTCTTACAGACTCCTGTCAGAATGAATACTAGTGGGAAAGTTTACTTCACTTATACCTAAAAAACTATTCATGCATTTTCACAAGCTGTTTACTCCTGGCTGCTAAAGACCCAGAGTTGCATCATTATTTAGCCTAAATTAAACACATTGCAATTTGTTATATTTTGGTAAAAACTGAAATTTTCCAGAGATGTGCAAAGATCTTTAGCCACCTTTTATTTTTTTTATATTTAGCTAGCAAAGTGGTAAATGTATATAGTGATTTCTCCAAAGAGATTAAGATTAAGGAACTGACCTCCCGGCCCATTGTTCCTTCAGTGGGCTGGTTTCAGTCATTATGCAAATGTACTGTTTATAAGATTGGGGAAACCTGCAGTCAGCTGAGACTGAAGAAGTCACTTGGATGAGTGACAAAATGTTTCACCCACAAAACACTACATCCAGATGAACAGAATCAACTTTTGGAGATTTACTTACCTGGATGATTGAGCATGCATCAAGACATATATAGTGATTTCTTGAAACATACAATACAGCATATAACAGAAAAAACGAATTAATACTCTATAGTATGACTACCTTTATTCTTCAACACAGCCTGCACTCACTTAGGCAAGCTCCTTTTTGTAATTTCTTTAGGTAGTCGTCAAAAATAGTTCTGCAGGCTTCTTGAAGGACATTCAAAGCACTTCTTTGCATGTTGACTGCCTCTTTTTCTCTGTCAAGATGATCCCACACTCAATATCATTGAGTTCCATGGCATGAAAGTGTTCGACTGTGTGTTTTTCTATTCAGCTATACTTTTACTGCACTGGCAATGTGTTTGAGATCAATGTCATACTGAAAAATGAAGCCTTGCCCATCAGATGCTTTACAGATAGCATTGCATGGTGGATCAAAATCTGATAGCACTTTTCTGTGTTGATAATTTCATCAATTTTAACAAGACCACTATCTGAAATGTAGCCCCAATGTGTCGACACATCACTGGTACATCCCATCCCATCTCATCACTCATAGGTGATACAAAGCAGAGCTCTCAAATGCATAGATGTAAAATATCTCAGTTGAAAAGTGAACTGAGTATACTGAATCACCACTGTCTCTTGAATTAGTAGCTTTTAGCAGCGGAGCTCTTTGCTGACGAGCGTGATTGCTGTTGTCAGCTCAGCAGTGACGTCGGTGCCTCATTCAAAGCTGTTTTAAAGACCACAAAAGCCAAATAAACAAAAGTCTGAAAATGCTGTCAAAAACAACAAGCTGGTACGCACTCGTTTTTGAGGTGAGCTGAACTGAACAGGCTATCGTACTACTAACCTGGAGCCAGTCAGACTCAGCTCTGAATGTCAGGCTGTGTGAGCGTCGAGGCGTTCGCTGACTGATGTATGCAAGGAAGTGCATTTGAACCATGATTTAAGCGGTGCATAAATTGAATCAGAAATGTAATTTGTAATTTCCACCTCTACAGTCTAGACAGATAACATATTGCTTCTTTGTATACAGCACCATGAGAAGATGATATTTTAAAGACCTATTTATTTGAACAGGTTTGAAGTCCAATTGCAGTGCACTTAAAAGACAAAGCACTCTGCCTTTCTATTTGCCTGGGCTTTGAACCATAAACATTGTTTGTGTTTCTCAACAGTTTGCTCAGAATGAAAGGAGGTGTCATAGCGGCCCCCTGTCTCTGCATAATGCTGTCTGAGTAGTCATGCAGTATAATATCTTGTCTGTCTGAAAGTGATTCTTACTAAAGGATTTCGCTTTTGCTCTGAGCACGATCGTGAGCTTAATATAGGAGCAACTGAAAACTTTCTTTTTGCACTGTGATGGTGATGTGTTGTGATGTGTGCGTTATTTCACACTGGGAGGGCTTTATCATTTAATGGCCTCGGGCGTGTTTTACCCATGTATTTGTACATGCACGTGTGTGTGTGTGTGTGGAGGAGGGTTTGTTCTGTCTTTCTCTTTGTCCTCAGAGCTTTTCCTTTCTGTAAGCCTCCAGATGTTGTCGTTTGCTCATTTGGGATAAGACGGAGCAGTCAGGTGTGAGAGAGATCCTCGACAACAGAGTTTGAACGCAAATAAAGCCCTGCCATGTGTTGCTACATGAAATATGTGTTCACACCTATTTAGGAGGTGTCGTACAATCAGTGCACTGCTCATTTTCTACCTTACTAGGCTGCAGAGGCTTAAGTGAGAATTATAGACTGCTGCATGTTTTGAATACAGCTTATGTTATAAATAAATGTAATAGGAAAGCAATGGAAAATAAAAACACAATGAGAGGGCAAAAAGTAAAACCACAATTTTGTAATCATAATAACCTCTCTCTGCAATGCAAGTGATTGGTTGACAAATAAAGCATACCTGGGGAGCACCGATGGGGTGCCTAATTTGTGCATTCTTTATATTGTAAGGTAGACCCTACAATAATACATACAGAGAAAAACCCAACAATCATCAACAATCAGATGACCTCCTATGAGCAAGCACTTTAGCAACAGTGGGAAGGAAAAACTCCACTTTAACAGGAAGAAACCTCTAGCAGAAATTGGTTCAGGATGAAATTAAGTCCATTCATTGCTGTCTGGTCATAATAATCAGCAATGTGAAAAGGCTTCTCAGATGAGAGCTGAAAACAACATCAAGGACCTTAAGAAAGTCCAGTTACTTAGCTTTCCAAGCTCCTTAGATTACCGTGACCTGGATGACTGAGAACCCACACAGACAAATAATCAGTAATGACTTTAAATGCAGGGTTTCCCAGCTAATGACAACCATGTTCATTTAAAAACTATAACACATAACTGGGGCTTCTTCACAATGAACTACTGCATCGGTATGGTGTTGTATGGAGGGGATCAGCTCGTGGCACAGCTGAGGTGAAGCCTTTTTTTTTTTTTTGCTTTTATTGTAGCCTTCATTTCAAATTTATTTTGGGTCAGGTGTTTCTCATCTTCCTCTTGACAATACTTCACTGATTCTCTATGGTGTTCAGGTCAGGGAAGCTGGCTGGCCAATTAAGCACAGTGCTGCCATGGTCAGCATAGATTTTTAGAACAAAACTGTGGAGCAAAGCTGTGGAGAAATTGCAAAATAATGTTCCTCAGTGTAAAATTGTGAAGACTCATCATCCATAGCACACAATATCATCAAAAGATTTGGAAAATCTGTGAGAAATATCCTCTTGTGTACAAGAGAGAAGGCAAAAAATCAATACTGGATGCCCGTGATCATCAGACTCTCAGGTGGCACTGAATTAAATAAACAGGCCGGTTGCTGTCATGGAAATCACTGCACAGGTTTAGGAACACTTCCAGATACTTCATCTGTGTATACAGTTCACTGTGATATCCACAAATGCAGGTTAAAGCTCCATCAAAGAAGAAAAGAAGAAGACATCTGATCGTGACAGTTCAGACCTTTTGCCAACTGAACACATTTGGCCCTTAATAAAATGAAAAATATGACAAATACAGTAAACATGGTTACCAGGCAACATTTTAACTTCTTCAGAGGGCATTGTGAAGTTCCTTCAGCGAAGGTGTTTTGCCAAAGGAGCTTGCAGCCACCACGTGTTGTAGCGACGGCATGCCATTCCAGCAAACCTCCACAAACTAGATAGCGACAACACTGGTAATTAGTTGGCCTCTTTACCTTTTTTTTGCCAACTCACCAGCTCTCCAGAGTCCGAATCAACTGATCCACTTATCCCTCACCGCGATCATGGAAGCGGTTGACACCACTTGAGAAAAATCTAATCATAAAGCATAATCTTGTTAGCCGGGTAGGCGACAAATGTAAATCCTTCTAACGTGCCTCACAAACAAAGACAATCATCACTCTGGTCTCTATTTTTCTGACCTAGCAGAAGATTCAAGGTGCCGAGCAGATGAAGATGATGCATCACGGTGTCGTTTAGTTGTGAGAGGCAGAGAAATATTATCACATTAACACTTGATTTCCATTTTCCATGAATAATTTCTTTTCTGTTCTGTTTTGGGGAACATAATTTATCCTTCATCTGAAATGAAGAAAACTATATATTTCCTGTGACACCGCTTTGCCACTAAATTATGATTCATAGTTGAAATTAAACAGGAAACATGTCTGAAATGTGCCCTTTGGAAATGTTCTCACCAACAGTCCGCTGTAATCACGCCGCTTGACAAGCAGCTATTTTGATTCCATTATCAGGCAAAACACAAACTGTGACAATGGTCCAAAGTGTCCGCTCAGTCTCCTTTAATATTTGTTTATCTTTATGCCATATGTTCTGTGACAACCCTGTAATATGAAAATTTGAGTTGTTATTCACGAGGTATTATGATATTTGACAACAGATTGGAGAAATTAATTCCAGGGAACAGGCTATGGGTGAGTGATAACAGCACCTTTCTATTGACAGAGCTTTCACACAGATCAAAACTTAATGGGCTTTATAATTAACAGTGATGATTCCTCTCCCCTCTGGTTGGCCTTTGTTGGGGTAAAGCGAAAAGGACGGCTGGCATTTCTCAGATTACTTCAGATTGATCTTGCCCATCCTACTGCGAGTGACAGATGAAAAGGGCTAACTAGCTTTGACTTTGAACCTGCGGACCACAGGCTTTGCCATTCAGTAAAGACAGCGCTGACAAGAAAACACCTCATTAAATGTGTTTTGCTACATAGCATGCCAGGGATAGGTGCTGTTAGTCTTGTTACTGTCAAAAAGCAAATAAACAAGAAATACTTAATCCTCGTTTCGATTTAATCTACTGCTCAGAGAGTGCAGCAGGACGCTGTTGCTGCTCTTTCAAAACTGGCAGCGAAGAGGCTTTCCGGTGATTTAGTTTCAGGATTCCACAAAATAGTGAAGACAGTTTATTGATGGTTGAACTCAAGGTTGCTTTTTGCTGTAGCGGGTATTACTGCATAATTTAAATAACCTACTTATCCCAGTGGGATTCACAGGATATGATGCATATGCGTATCACAGCTTTTAATTTTACCTCACTCAGAGCACCCTGCTTACAGTTCACTCTCTTATAGTTATAGTTATTAGAGGTATCCCATGTTATTGATGATGCCGAACAAAGTTTCCTGCTAGTGACAGCTCAAATAAAAAATGCTAAAAGCGGTGAGAACTTTATTTTGAACAAAAAAAAAATCAGCTTCTGAGGCGGTTTTACCATTTTTGCCATATTATACCCATGCTTATTTATCAGAAATATGTGATTAACACAAGTATGTAGCTATCTGATTTAATTAAAAGAATTCTAATTATGAAATACTGTTAGCTGAGTCAAATGATTCATTTTAAAATTTACCATACATAATTTTACAATTTGAGAACGTAAAGACTAACTTACAGCATTATTAAGATTTTAACTGCTACCTTATTCACAGAGGTCGACAGGGGATGGTAACAGACAAAAATCAAAGCGTCGCCTCTTGATCTTGAATTGAAATTAAAATAATAAAATTTCATTAAAGCCATAATGCTTTGAGTTGAGCAAAAGAGCTGCATGCAGTTTCAGAGCCGCCGGTTCGAGACCCATGTCTTAGAGCACGCCAAAGACAGGCGTATATGCACACACGCGCCCATCAGCCTCTCAGCAGACAGCAACGTCTGCCTGCTTTATCATTAACATTTAGAAAAGTCACCCAACAAAATGAGATGTCAGAAGAAAAGAAGAAGAAAGGAGAGAATTAAAAAATGCAAGTTTCTTTCTTTAGATGCTGATAATTATATAACTCATTCTTTTTTATATATAAAGAAGGAACAGTTCTGTGTGCCTCCCCTCTGAGGGATCGTTACATTACAGGCTACAGTGGCTAAATTTCTAAGTAGCCTTTAGTGGTTACAGCACCAACTAGGGTTAACCTACAAAATGAGCCATGTGGTAGTTTGGGTGAACATTGGGTCACCCAGGATGAAGTAAAATTCTCAGCTTGAATTATGGTTTTAATTCAGTGTGTTATACAATTCTTCAAATTAAGTCTTCTGCTATTAGCCGAGCACAATCCAATAACCTGACATCGTACATGAGAACATTTTCAGGCTTTTGCAACAAAACCTGACAAATTGTCAGTCATCATGTTTCAGCATCAGATCTGAGATCTAAGGACAAAAACATTAAACAACCCTTTGAGGTGAAATTAGGAAGAAGTCTAGAGCATGCACTACGTCTCTCCTTGTTGGCCTCATTAGCCACATGTAATCTATCACACCTCATCCATTTGAGAGTCAGCCTCTGAGCTGTGTGATCTGTAACACACTGGACTTGGAAAAAGGAGGTTTATTTAGTCCTGCTGCATTGATTTTATTTGTTTACTCTGTGCTCTCAGTATTTTTCTAATGCTTCTCCTTTGAGAAGTCTGTAAAAATACTTCCGGGCGAGAGTGCAACCCCTTTTTCACATCTCTCGTACACCTTGTCCTTCTTTTCATGCAACCTGATGCTTGTAAAATTAATGGAGATGGGCCTGAAAAACTTTTTAATAATAAAAACATATGCGTGAAGCACTGCTGTGTCTAATCACACTAGTGCTCTTTGGTGAGACCATAAAACATCCACACTTAACTGGCAGAGGTGGGCCAAGCAAAGCATCTATTGCAAAAACTCAGTAACAAGATTAAAAAGCTTTCATTAAGTGGCTCATTCACAGAACGTCTACCAAGTTGTTTCAGCTTCTGGTCTTCATGCAGCCAACACACTGACTTGTTTTAATTAAATCAACCAAATGTACTGACTGACTAGTATTATTACTCACGTCAATTTAAAAATGTATTACAGGCTTTTCCTCGATTAAAAACCCAGACAGCCCCTTCATTTTCTTTCTTTAGCTCATTTTGTCATTTGAAAACTTCATTCTCCGTGCATCTGTCTGACTTTGAACAACGTGAATTTACCCACAAGCCTTCCAAACAGTCGCAGACCATCTTGTTATTTACCCCCACAGTGTATTAAAATGCCAAGCAAAGGAAATCATAATGAGTTTTTGAATCGTGCTCGCTAACCAAAAGTGGGAGGCTGCAAGTGCAATTTCCATTTCCATTTTCAGAGACTCAGAGAAATGCCTTCTTTGCTATACGCCAATGTGCACTGTGTCATTTGTGTGAGTGTGTGTGTGTGTGTGTGTGTGTGCATCTAAGATATTGTTTTACAGTAATTAGACTTTATGCTTGAGCGATTCCTTGTTTTAATTAAACGAAACTCAAACTGAACAAATGTGCCAAAAGTGTATTTTCAAAGGGGGCGAGGGCTGCTGTAGAAAAAAAAAAAAAAATATATATATATATATAAAAGGATCTTAGGTATTGATTTGTCTAGAAGTGTTGGAGACAACTCTCCTGGCTATCTATCTGAGGTGGCTTTTGACCCAAACTATGACAGGGTGCGAACCAGCACTGCACACAACAAGCACCGAGCAGCAAGTAATGAGCCGCTCTGTTTGTGTTCCTGGAAGAAGAATTTTGTTTTTGTTTTTCCCACACACACACACACACACACACACACACACACACACACACACACACACACACACACACACACACACACACACACACACACACACACACACATTCCTGTTTCCCTCTTGTCCCTTTAGATGCTTCTCTTAAGAAAATTGCTCTCGTATGAAAATAGCACGCCATTCCTTTGTTCCTCCAATAAAAGATGTAACAGCTGCTTCTCAGGGAGTTAATTCTAAATGAGGCTTGGCATTGCCCTCCGCTGTCAGATCCAACAATGACCTGGACTTCTCCTGCTTCCTGCCTCCCCTCGCCCGCCTCCTCCTTGCCTCTGTCATCCTCCACCTCTCTGCTCTGCTTCCCTCTACTCCTTAAGACGAGCCCCTTGAGCTGGACGTGTTGACAGGGCTTTCTCACTCGGATGCAGCCATAGGGAAGCTGATGTGTCCCAGGCCGCCCAGGAGCATCACGGCATGTGATGGCACCTCAGCCTCTGCTCTTAACAGAAATCACCAGAGCAGCCTGATGTGCAAGAGGAAATTAGGAAAAGAAGAGGAAGCTCCTCAAAGAGTTGCCAAACAATTGTTGTTGCAGAGCTGATGAGTTATGATGTGTTTGTGCTGCAGCGCTGGGATTAAGGCTGAGGTCCTTAGTGTGGAAGTTGCTGCTGCTGCTGCTTGTGATTGAGGCTGTCAGCCTTGAACGCCACAGATCAGCACCAGGTGACACCGGGGGGACATGGCAGAGCCCAAATCCCAAACATGCAGCCTATTGAACCTTGCTGCCTGTACGGTTTGAAAACAATTCTCATGCTGAATGAATGATTCATCCTCTAAAAACATGTGATTGTCAAAGGAGGTTGAGGAAGGGAAAAAAATGTGTTTTGTGAGGTTTATCATGCTGATAAAGCCTCGCAAGCCTCACAGCAGCGTGAGGATATGATTACCGAACGACTGCGTCACACATTTCTGAGAATGCTTTGTGAGAAAGGGAAGATATGGAGCAAAGGAGGGAAAGCGGTTGAGTAAAACAGCAAAGATGTGACAGAATCAGGAGATTTGTGAAAAGGGTAGAAATCAGGCTGTGAGGAGATATTTAGGCCATGCTGTTTTTTTTTGTTGTTTTTTTTAAAAACTGCTTACACAATATGCAGTTTGTCTGCTACTTTGGATGTCCAGCTGCTGCTCTTCTCCCGGGTAACCCAACTCCAATGAAATTATGCTGCGACTCCTTATGCAGAACATGCTATTATTCTCCCAAAGCAACAATCTGATCATTCAGCATCCCTTACCAGCAGGCTTGCAAATCCCATGGTCTTTGTAGTATTTTCCTGGATTTTGTAGCAAATTGGGCTGAGGGATTGAATCAGCTTAACCTTTCACCAGTAATCATAGGTGATTATGAGCATTTGGACATCCTGTTATTCAGCATTACAGGGACGGGTGGCCGGCTCGGCAGTAATTACACTGCAGAGGGCTACCTGACTTATATGGTAGAATTTTCTCCCTCGCAATTTTCGATTCAATAGGTAAAAGGTTCCGCTGGACTGCAATAAAAAGGAATCCACCTGGCTTATTTACAACAAGCCGGCTCCATTTTTATATTAATAACAGTGTAGCAGAATCAATAAAACCTCTTTCCCTTTGGAAGATATGTTTTATTGGAAGCATTCGTTCAACTAGGCTGAGTGTTACTTATTCCTTGTTCCAACCTAGCAGATGGATTCTCTAAAAATTTCACCGAGCAGATTTTTTTCCGTCTTTGTTTCCTTGACAACACATCTAAACAAGGAGTGGTCTCCCAGACAACAGGTTTGAAAGTACTGCAAATATCCCAGAGTGTGTGTGAGGTGAGAAAAACGGGGAGAGGTTGTTGTGGTTTTTTTCTATTCCTGCTACGCGGCCGTGTGCGCTGATTGATCTATTTACTGAGCTGTACATACATTACACACGCTTGCAGTCTACGGCAGGTGTGTAATGTATGGAGATGCAATACAATAATATGATTATCTGTTTAGTCAAGGCGCTGCTTGCTCCAAATTGTTAACTGCGATTCCTTCCAAGGAAAGAAACGCGGCAGAGCTTGCCAGCTGGATTCATCGCCAAAACAATACTCTCTGTGTGAAGCAGATAGTATTTTTTGTTGGATATGCCCTGGAATATGTTTCCTTCACAGAGAACGCACATCCCTATCTCAGATCCACTCAACAGGGCCAACAATTCATCCCTGCGTCTGTTATTGACCCATCCTCTCTCCTGCAGATGACTGCATCAGCCGACAGGTTCTCTTTGTTTTGCTGAAAATTTCTTCATCTCCTCCTGCTCACTCTACTGTATCAGTAGTTATTACACAGGACTGTTACTATGGCAGTGGGGGGAAATGCTATTAAAGGGCTTATTGTGAGTATTGTTTGCATTGAGGCATCGTTTCATCTTGGCAGACTTGTGCGCGAGCCTATCAAGCCATCTGCCAGGAAGAGGCATCAGTATAGAGGGCGAGTGTCTTTGCACTTTCATTAAGAGGACAGGGAACCTAGACGGATCAAGCTATTTGTGGCCTCGGAGCATTAACACTACATTATCAAGGACGTAAAAAAAAAAAAATATAGCATCCAAAATGGATGGAAATAATCAAAGCAAGGCTCAAGGACCTTGATATCACTGAGGGAAGTGTTTCTACTGAAAGCAGAATTAATTTCATTGATTTATTCATTCAGCAAGAAATAACTGTTCTTTATTTAGGCATGCTAAAATACATCCCACGTATGAAGAAAGAACCTTGCTCTCCCAGCAGAGTACAGACAAGTGGAAGCTGAGCCCCTGTTGTACTGCCTTCCTGTAGCGCTTCCTCTGTCAGTATGGATTAGAGAAGTGAGCTGGAAAACTTCAGAAACAGAGCAACACCTCCCAATTCTGCTCCAAAAACTGCTTGCATCACATACAACAGGCGGCTATTTTCAATATTAGTAATGCATATTTAATGATTGCCACGGTGCCCAATGGTACGGGAACTGAGAGGCAAAATTTAATCAAAAAGAAGCCAAGAAATATTCCAAATTAAATATTCCATTCAGAAGGAATATTGGTTTATGTTAAGCTTGTTATCAGTCAATATTTCGTGTTGCGTGTTTAACGGACATTATGATGTTGTGCGGTCCAGATGGAAATATTTAAACAGTTGGGAACATTTTGCAACAGTAAAGATGGTGGTAGAAGTACAAACAACCAGGAGAAAAAGCTTCAAATCTTTTTTTGTGGGCAAACTCAGCAAACTTTTAAACATTTCAGTTCTCAGATTTGACTGGATATTGAACATGTAGCCCAAATATGCAGTAATGCAACAGCTATTCTTCCTGGGGTCACAAATCTTTAAAACGTGACAGAGCACTATAAAACACACACGACATCATCACACAATAACACACATGCAGGCAACAAAAACAGCTTCTTGCAACACAAATTTTGCCCCATATCAGGCTTAGGCTCACTGATAAGATAAGATAAGATAAGATAAGATAACCTTTATTAGTCCCACACGTGGGAAATTTGTTTTGTCACAGCAGGAAGTGGACAGTGCAAAAGTTATGACGCAAAAATTAGAATACAATAAGAATAAATACAGTACACAGCTGTACAGAATAGAATAAAATAATATACTATATACAGTAGAATAAAATAGAATAAAAATATACAATAAGATAAAAATAGAATACGAATGCTATATACAACTGAGTAAAAATACAACGATGCCAGAAAAGATTATTGCACTTAGTGTTATTGCACATGTGTGGATGTGTGTGTTTGTTCAGTTAAAGTCTTTGTTGTGGAGTCTGACAGCAGTGGGGAGGAAAGACCTGCGAAATCTCTCCGTCCCACACCGTGGGTGCCGCAGTCTCCCACTGAAGGAGCTGCTCAGTGCTGTCACAGTCTGCTGCATGGGGTGGGAGATGTTGTCCATCAGGGATGACAGCTTAGCCGCCGTTCTCCTGTCACTCACCACCTCCACTGGGTCCAGAGGGCATCCTAGAACAGAGCTGGCCCTTCGGATCACCCTGTTCAGTCTCTTCCTGTCCCCAGCAGAGATGCTGCCGCCCCAGCAGACCACACCATAAAAGATAGCAGAAGCCACAACAGAGTCATAGAAGGTCTTCAGGAGTGGGCCCTCCACTCCAAACGACCTGAGTCTCCGCAGCAGGTACAGCCTGCTCTGCCCTTTCCTGTAGAGGGCGTCTGAGTTATGAGTCCAGTCCAGTCTGTTGTTCAGATGAACACCAAGGTACCTGTAGCTGTCCACAGCCTCAATGTCCATACCCTGGATGTTCAGTGGTTGCAGTGGAGAATGCTTGTGCCTGCGGAAGTCTACCACCAGCTCCTTGGTTTTACTGGCGTTGATCTGGAGGTAGTTCAGCTGGCACAACAGCTTGATAACAAAAAATTTACATAAAATTCCTTCAAACCAATGTATAAAACTGCTCTTTTAACTAAACTGCTTCTTGCTAAGGAGGATAATATAAATTATACCCTGTCTGGTAGAATATAAATGTCCAGCTACACTGAAATACTAATTTTATAAAAATAATTCAAATTTTTATAACAATAATATTTCTGAAAAATACAAGTAAAGGGTAAAGTCAGAAATGTTTTGCTGTTAACCATTTAGGACATGAATGCATTGTTACAAGACTTGTTCTGGTCCATTGTACCACTGGACAATAATCAAGCTGAGACAAGATCAATGCCTGGATTAATTGCTTGATCGATTTTGGTGACAAAAACATTTGCATATCTTTTACCTTCAGAGATACCATTTCACATTTTAGCAACTTTTAAGAACAACTTCATTAGTATGTTCTGTCCAGGTCTAAAATTACACCTGGAAGCTTGGTCTCATGGACTTGATCGACAGGCACATTAATGGAAACCTTGCAAATCCGATTTTTTCTAATAGCGTGGTTTGAACCAAATGTCATGCTATTTGTCTAAGACACATAGGAAATTAATGTTTTGTTCTTTACACTGATTGTAACTCAGAATTTAGAAATACATTTAACTTTTTTTTCCAGTGTTGGCTGCCACACATATTATTGAATCATCTGCATACATAGAAATAGTAGCCTTATTAAGGATGAGTAGCATGCCATTTTTAACGATAGTATAAAACAATGGTCCAAGGTGACTTTGTTGGGGTACTCCACGCTCCGTGGCTGCTACGTAACAGGACTTGCATCCAGGCGGTTTCAGGTAGAAGTCAATTAAACTTTAAGCTGATTACATCTATGGATGGGAATCGATAAGTATTTAGCGATTCCGTTTACATTATTGATATTACTAATCAATTCGATTCCTTTTTGATTCCCTTATTGATTATTATTGAGTTCTCATCGGGTCACCACTGTCTCTAAGCAACATATCAAAGACATTACATTCGTGCAAATTAACTGCATGCTGTATCGTCAAAAGTTGCACATGCTGGAGTCATTTACCATCTTTGTTGTGATCAGTGTTGGGGTACTCAAAAACAGTAATAAAAACCCTTCACAACCAGCAAGTCAGCTGATCAAAGTCCATCCACAAAGGAAACAAATCTACTGGAGATCAAAACAGAAATGATTCAGTGAACAAGTACAGACAGTGTTTACCAAAATATCTTACCAAAGTATGCCTGATTTGCACTGGTTTCACTGGTTATCGTTGCTGTTTTTTAACACACAAAACTGTTTCATATTCATCTATAGGACTTTTTCCCTGTTCAAAGTTTTGTTTTATGCACTATTCAATGTACAGTAGTTATATACATATTGTGAGCAGAGCTAGCTTTCCTCTTGGGGCATTTAAGATCATCTGAGATTAGAGAGCCAGCTGCTGAGCATCAGCATCTTTAGGGCTTCTATTTACAATGTCCAATGTTTGTGTGGTTTCGATTTGCTGACAATATACAGAAGCATGTCAGCTTTTGGGAAATGGTCACCGATTTGTGTGCTTCCTTGAATCCATGACCAAGGAGCTCACAAATTAACTACCACAAGTTTACCGGTAAGTTTAATTTAATCATCAATTTAATTTCCAGATTGACTGCAAATCAATTAGAATATAAGAAATACATGAGAAGAATTTGTTCTGATTAGTGTTATCACCTTTGTTAGCCCATTGTAGCACTTGTTTGAAGACTTTAGAGAAACCCACGGTATCCTGTGGAACCTCTCTGAGTGGTCCCAGCAGGGAGCCGAACACATCTGTGAAACCACATGCTTCGCAAAGTTTTATTAATAAGTTTTGAGCTTCTCCCTCTCTGTATGAGAAATGAATTATCAATGTTACGCTTTCAAATTGTGCCAGAAATCCAGTGTGGAAGAATACAGTTGTTTGTGGAAGGCGTACAAAAGAAGGCACTTCAGCATTCACTAAATATTCATATGGTCGAACTAGTGCAGGTGGTAATCTGAGCAGAGAAATATCTGTGACCACTACATCTGTCAGTTCACTTTGCCGTGCATCTGGCCTGTGTTGTACCAAAGCCAGTTTCTCTAAATAAAGACAGACTTTTTGCATCCCCAGCTCCCACCCTCTGTTCTGCACACAACACTTTCTCTCGCCATTGCCAAGCAGCCCAAATTAAATCAGGCTTAAATAAGATATATCTCTATCTCTGTATGCAAGTTCAGACTGATCCTCACAGCAGCGCTCTGACATTTCTCTCAGGCCGTGGGATGCCTCTGAAGGATTACCTCAGTGGGAGTGGGCTGCATTAGCTAGCCCATGACGACTCACTCTATTGATAGCCGTGGCAGGTACACCTCAGCAAGGAGCCCTTGTGCGGCCTGTGGAGAGAAATGAAATGAGTATAAATTGTGGGTGTCAATTCCAAAGGGGAAAGCTGGTCATCTGTAAAAGAAAAAGATGTATGAGCACATAAAGAAGGGTAATTCCGCTGTTCTGCCAAGAGAGGACGTGGAGGAGATGACATTCCCTCCTTTGGCCTGTGACAGGGCATCAGAGTTTCTTCTACTCTCGTTCAGACTGCTTCTTTTTCCCCAACTTCTTCTTTCTTATTTGCTCTTTGACTTTCTGTCACAGTCACAAATATCCAAACTTTAGCGTCGGACAAGCCGTCGCACACACACACACAAAAGCAACGAGCGGACACACACCCTGGTATCGATTTAGGTTCTGATTCGTGCGTCGCCGGGCTGTTGTTTCTCCACGTTAGAAAGTGAAGGGAGCCATGACCCAACTATCAATCACGAGTAAGACAAAAGCAACACCTTCTTCGTCAACGGGCGCGCGCGCTATTTATCAGGCGATGCATCGCATACTCAAGGTCGCATCAAACTGACAGCTGTGCCAGAGCAAATGTTGAACACCTTTTGATGCAGCCTTTACAAATTAGTTTAATGAGGAATTGATTTTCACTCCTCCTCTTCTATTCTTTTTCTTTTTTCTTTGTGAACGAGCCAGGCTGTCCCTCAGGCCCCGTAACAGCAGGCGGTTCAGCTCCGCGGGAGCAACAATCAGGCAGAGAAGGAGAGCTGCCCGCCATGCGAACAGGCAGCAAGAAGCAGCTCACTGGAAGGAAGGAGTCACATTCAGATGCAAGCAATGATGGCCACAACCTGCCTCTTTCACAACCACACCAGGCTGCTGGGCTCGAATGGATAGATACCTCCCCGCACGCCCACCCCCCATCGTAATGCTAATGCATTGTAGCCTAATGTTGTGGAAACAGATGGAGCTCAGTCATCAGGGTTGAATGAAACAGCAGTCAGAGAGGTGGAAAACATGCTTCGGAGTGTGAGTGATCTCATCAAAACAACAGAGGGATCAAATACATGAGGTCTGCTGCTTTTAAGTTTGGCTGCCTGGACGGGCAGAGTAATGAATTAAACATGGGCGAGGTCTGAAGTAACATGGCTGCCCACCAAGAGGGAGGTTTGGAATTTCTAAGCTAAACATTTATTCACGACCAGCGCGGTGAATACAAAATATTGTTTAAAGGAGAAGAGCGTCTCTGACAGGAATGCTGAAATACAATTGATGGATCGCGGCGTTATTGATTGGCTAAACACGGGGATTTATCCACCACTGACTGAAATGCATATGAATAATCGGCATCATCGTTTCTATTCCGTGGGCTAGCAGAATGAGGAAAAACTGCCAGCCTCAGAGGACGTCATCCTGGCTAAAGAATGCTTTTGGCCTTCTTCCCTTTTCATAATAACTCACAGAGGATGGTCAAGTCTTTGTAAATGGGTTAATGAAATCCTAGACTTTACCCAGCCGAGGAAGAAGATATTGATCCCGCTGTGGGGAGGAAATTCTATACCACTGTGCCAGTTCAGATTAATCATAGGACCCAGTGTATGACAACGCTTTTGCATAACGGCGACGATCACACCCTCTGTGAGAGGAGTTTGGAATAGCAATCAGCGAATGATTACTCAAAGTCAGAAAAGAAAAAGGAGCAACAAATATAAATGAAGATGAGTTAAGCGGTCAATTCAAAGAAGAAAAATCTAATCAAACTATTCGAAAAGTTTCTCGGCTGTATTTGACCTCACTGTTTGTCTGGTGAATGATGGGCAATCCACATCAGTGGGCTGACCGGCTTGATTATTTTCATTCTGTGAAAATCACACTTTTTTCTTTGTGACAAACGTCTTTGATTGACCCGCCAGCTTCACGGGGTCATCTAGCAAATGAGTGGCTTGCAACATCCACACTAGACAATCTGCCTCCACTGAAGGAAGGAGAAAGAATAAATACTCATATTTGTTTCATTATAAAACGTCCCTGAACAGCGATGACTGGCACGCCTTCAGACCTGAACAACTCGAGGTGCGGATCTGTCAGCAGCGATCCACAATAAGCCCTCCCGCCAGAATAAGCGGGATTGGAGCAACTAGAAGTCCAGCTGGGGTGGATGTCTTCGCTGTGACATTGTAGACTATGACAGGCTTCTGTTCTTGTGCAGACAGGGAGAATTTATGGAAATGGAAGCAGAGTGTTGAGACGGATGGTAGCTGATCATTGTCTGCCCCGTGCAGCAATCAGGTGAAACCCTGCAGGGCTGAATTTAAAGCAAATGTGCCCTATAAATCTCCAGGTTTCCCTGGGCCGCCTAATGAAAACTAATAGACAGACTGTGAAAGGAGCCATCCATCCTCATTGTTTCCCCGCCCAGTAACGGGATACTTTCCTCTCGGTTGTGAGGTAAAACTATAAAGTGTTTACATGCCAGCTTCTCAAGGGGAAGTCAAGTTAAAAGTAAACAAGCTTGGGCTAAAATGATTTTTTTAAACTATATTTGCCACCTAAATATAGGAAAAGGTTGTAGCCTGTGTTAAACATGGAATTTATCATCTATCACCGGCAGCTTAAGGGAGAAGAAACTCTATTTACTGTACAGTGTCCCAAAGCCTTTTTTTATTATATTTTTAGATGCATGAGTTGTTGTATTTCATCAATATTTAGAATTTAAAAATGAATTTCTGTAAATATCTGTGTTGAGCATTGATTCTTTTGCACTGAAGAATGGCATGGAGAGTGGTTCGTGAGTGGAACTGCAGGGAAAAAGGCAGAGAGAGGATGGGAGGAGAAGCAGAGGCAAGGGGAAGGGGAGGAGGGAGACAGGGAGCCTGTTGGTGATCTCAGCCTGCAGATAGGCACCACGGAGACGTTCCTAAATAGAATGTGACTTTGATTTCTCACCTCATTTCACTCTCAGCTGTCAGATAGGTTTCTGCTCAGATGACATCTCCTTCACAACGATGCGCAAAAATGTGGAACGGGTCAGAAATGAGGCAGCTGCTGCCCTACATGCCAGACAGTCTCTGGGACATCATCACCTCTGCCGCTCTCCTGTGACTCACAACACTGACAACAACATTTAGAACAACAAAACTTAAGGCACAGCCATGCAAATGATGCCCCGCACCTTTCGAACATCCCCGCCCCACGCGCCACTTCTGTTCCCCACCTCGGAATTTTTGTCTGCTTCTGCGTCTCCCTGCGAGCAGCCGTGACCCATTTACCTCTGATCTATCAATGTCGTGGTTTTACCTGTGCTGACATGTTGATGCACAGCCGTCACACAGCAGCTCTATTAGCAATTCCCTCTTTAAAAAAAAGGTGGTTTTTGGCATCGTCTGCTTAAGAAATGGATTGTTGGATATGATTTTAATTACACACTAAGCAATTAATTAAATGCTAAATAAGTCATTTTATAAAGCTTTTAAACCTGCAACAGCATCAAAATTTTAGGTGATAGATTGTTAAAGTAACAGGAAAAATATCTGGTAAATTCGTTTATTTATGGCTTACGCTCCAACTAAGTGAATAAATAACGACTGAAATGACTGAATTAGACGAAAAATGCAAAACTCATAAAAAGCTCATCTTTTGGAGATCGGTGGATTTCACAGGTCAGTGACAAATAATGTTGGTTATTATAACAAATGTAATGAATTGTAAAAATTTTAATGACCCCATCAAGTGTGCAGCAGTACAGTAAGTAATACAAATGCTTATTAATAAATAGGTAGTCTGAAGGGTCTGCAGAGCTGTTATATAACCATAGAAATGTACTTATAAAAAATGTATGGTGAAATAATTAAAAAGCAAATAAAGCTATTGGTTGCAACTTAGAAACCATTTATAAAGAGCGCCTCGCCTGCTAGCACATTACCTCTGCATTGCAAACCTTTAACTTACAAAAAGATTTCTTTTATATAACATAGACGCACTTTAACAAGGAGCACAGGGGGTTCAGAGAGCCTTCGCTGTCTTATAGGTGTATAATTCATTTAAGAATGTGTTTGCAGTGTCTCAGATGATGTCAGCCGAAGGTGTCTCGGTTGGAAAATGATGAAAAACAACAGCAACACATGGCTATTTCCAGCTAAGCTCAAACCTCCTGTGCAGTCTGACCACATACAATAAATAAGATATGTGTCTCGTTCCGTAACTTCATCCTGCCTCCCCCTCTTGATGGTGTTCTCATCTCGAATCCCACAAGGGTTTAAACAGGATTGGGGAGTATAGCCCGAGTCACGGACAGGCTGACTGGTACGGAAGGATCAACCAGCTCAAACTTCAGTCCCAGGCCATAGATTTTTTCAGCCATCAGGGACAGCTCTGCAACAGTATCTACTAGAGCCGTCTAGTGAGAACATATCAGACTCATATCTGTGATCGGCCAGCTCGGTCTGTGTAAGAGACACCAGAAAAATGCTGCCGTCCTTGTGAGGGATTATTCTCCAAACATCCGCACTAGAACAATCTGCCTGTGTTTGCTGGATCGGGTCATTTTCAAACCTGTTAGCAGTTGCCCCCGTGGTGTCATGAGGCCTACATACCACCTGCTTGGCTTGTATTCCGACCAGCTCTGCTCCACTTGGCCAAGAATACTATCTCAATGAGACAGCTGGGTACTGGTAACTACTCTCCAATGTTTCATCAACAGGGATTCATGTGTTATTCATTCGCCTTGGCTGCTGGCCGATGGCCATGTAATGACTGTTGATCACTGCAGTTGTATGCTGGATTGAGATTTTTGCCCTGGTAAAATCTGCTGTTCATTATTCCTCAGACATCCCTAAGCCAGGCACAGAGCCGCTATTTAAACCATATGAATAACCTAATCAAGTCGACATCCTCGGGAACTATAGCTGCCTTATAATCAAATTATAATGAAATTCTCATGCAGTCTCAAAAGCATCATAAAACTCTGTTCAATAATTCACGTGGCAAATATGATATTACCAAATCTTGTTTATAAATTCGCTAGCCTGCCACCCATCAGTGCGCACTTTTTGCCCCACAGCAACTCCGGCTGATCCTTCAGCTGCAGAAGTCAGAGAGGGCTGGCAGCCACAATATTAAAAAGGAAAAGCCACTTGCTGGTTCTGCAATATAAGTGTAAATATGGGCACCTTAGAACAGCTGGGTTATGAATAATGGAGGCAGGTTGCCCTTGGTATTCATGGGAGGGGGAACATTCTGGCACTCAAAAAACAGAGAGGGAGAAAGTTCACAACCCCTGGCTGTACTTCTATTTTCTTAGCTGCCTATTTGCACACACAGCCGTCAGATGCCGGTCAGGAGTGAGACAGCAACACTGGCGGATGCTGCAGGCCTTTGGTTGAATTCGCTTGTCTCTTTTATCCCCTTTTCCTTCAGAGATGCATCTAAAATGCCGCTGGAGTGGGGTCTGCTGCTGCTTGTGACAATAAATAAATAAATGACTCAATGCCCTTGCCAGCTAGCATTAAGAATAGAAAGAGAGGTCAGACGCCTTAGGGTGTGAGACAGTGCAGTGGGGTAATTGTGCAGTGACACTGCTGATCATTTTGCAAGAGAAAAATATAACAGCCCCCCACAGCAAACTGCAATCAAACTCAGCAGGACTCAAAGGGCAAAAACATGTATTTTTACACTTTTGTTTCTTAAGACCCTCTAAATTGTTTATATTGATTTTTTTCTCTGTTAACCAATTACTGTCTCAGCTCCGAATTAATGCCTGTTCACTGATGAGTCACACTGTGGCAAGCCAGCTGGGTCATCGGTCACATCAGGCGGCAAGTTTTGTAGGTAGACTTGCTAAAGTGTTAAGACAGAAAGAGCACACATGATATATGTAATAAGCTGGTTGACGTGTCATCATCACTCAATATTATTTCTTGACTTGATATGAGTTCAAGGCCACATGAAATACTCTCAATGCTGCATGTACTATACTTTCATTTTGCGGTGCAACCACTTCCTTTGAGTCTTCCTCATTTACTTTTGCTTCTATGGTGACTTCTGATGGTGAGAATGATTTCTGCATTTTCAGCTGCGAGGAAATGAAAAGGAAGCAACAAGACTAATAGTGGAGACACCGAAACCGTAAGTCATGGCACTTTCAAATCTGGATTATATATGTTGTGCACACTTCTTCATTTGCGCTAAGCATTGAAGAGGGGACACAACACGCCCAAACCTCTTTGAAAAACTAGCAAATATTGTACTAGTTATACAGCCATGGTGAGGTTTTACCTATTACGATATACTAAAATACACCGGCTGCTTACATTGGAATTAGGAGGGTAAGTAGCGGCCAGGTGCTAATAATCAAATGCACCTGATTAGTTGATCATAAGTGTGAGCAATTCGAGGTGCACAAGGTGAATTTGCAATCCTCAGATAAACTACAAAAAAAACAAAAAAAAGCTGCATCCCAACTCTGCAGGCCTCAGTCAGTATGTCAAAGTTCATCAGTACATTTAGAAAAAAACAAACAAGTGTTAAGTTCTTGTTGCCAGCATGGCTTAGGTTTGCAAAGTTACATCTGTAAAATACCTCAAGACTCATGGAACAATGTCCTTTGGACAGATGAGACCAAGGTGACCACGTCTGGCCATGTTATGGCCATAATGCACACCAGCTCTCAAGCACTTTGGTGGAGGGGTGGTGATTTGCTGCCACAGGACCTGGGCATCTTGCAATCATTAAGACCTCTGTACACCAAATGATTCCAGAATCAAATGTGAGGCCATCTGTCCCACAGCTGACGCTTGACTGTAAACACTCATGCCATAGGACAATGATCCCAAGCACAGCAGAAGAACTACAACAGAATGACAATTTAAAAAGCAGTGACAGAAAAAAACATGCCTTCATGAATGTTCTAAGTGTTGATGTTTTATAGCTTGTCTATCAGAGGTAGCGCATGTGGAACGCTGCAAGCACAACAACAAAGGATTTGGGCAGAACATAAATAAGTAATCCACGACTTGTTGCAACAGTAGCATAAGATATATTATGACTACTAATTCTTTTTTAAAAACAATACATAATAAGCAAAATATCTAGCTAAATAATAGATTTTTAACTGACCAAATGTTACGAAACGGTCTTAAACACCCTATGTTGATCCGGCTGCAGTGACGACAATGGTGCAAGCTCTGTATTTGATTTTGTTGTTACGATTGATAAGATGATAATATAAAAAATAATAATGATAAAACTCCCGTAAACAAGCTTTTCCTCGCTATAAAGTCCAGGGAAGCCAATGTTCCTGAAGGACAGTGAACAAAAGGTCACATAATGTCTCAGACATCTCAGAATTGCATTTTGAAACCTTTTTTTCACTCCTGACATAAATGGAAATCCAAACTTTCTGGACATGAATCACAACAAAGTTTGTGATAATTTTGGAAGGTATGTTTTATATTTGAGAGTTGTTTTTTCTTTAAATTTGGGGATACTTTTGGCAGCATCGATCTTTATGTTTTTTGAGTCATCCAGTAGGATTATTATACCTAGAAGTCGTGCTGGGTGTAGTTTTGTGACACCAGTAAACCAGTATAACGTGCATGGATGTATAAATAAAACTTCCACACAGCCCAGTGGCAAATATGCCAAAAACATTTTCTATTCTTTCACTCTGAGACACACAGTGTTCCTTTTGTCTGCGAATGTGTGTGGGATAATTGCTTTTTGTTACAGTGCGCATCAAGTGATGAATATGGAAGTCCCAGTAATGAGCTCTTCTGCTACGCCAAAATGGCCACGCAGTCCTGCAGCGTTCCTGGCGGCATGGTAATACACTTGGGCCAGTAGGCTGGGGGCATGCACTGGTCTGCCACACCTGGTGGCCCTGCAGTGTACTTGGAAGCAGGTAGAATTAAGTACAAGTCATTATCATGCGTTATAAGTGGGTATCTCAGAGGCTGTGATAATCACGGTGAATCACAGGAATCTCCACGTCACGACACACTGCTTGTATCCCGTGGAGAGTTTTTCTCAGTGGTAAACACTGTTGTCTAGGATGTAAAGAATTATAGGTGAGCTACTATGCATGTTTATTTGCTGTACAAGCATCTCCAACCATCTGCCATTAAATCCCACTACAGTGCCAGAAGTATAGTTTAAGTAGAATTAAAAATGCCGTTTTCCCCACTGGGTTTCTTTTATTCCTAATCTAACAATCTGCTAAAGCAACACTTGTCTGATTAATCTTAAAGGTCCGCAAATGAAATAGCAAGAAAAAACAGTTAATTAGGGAAGAAAACAGCAGTTTGCCACTACATCCCTGCGTGTTGCGTCAAGCGCCAGCGCAACTGCAGGGCCCCAGGATTTCAGTGCACAGCTGGATTTGTGTTCCTACATCTGCTGCCGCAACAAAGCACAGGTGAATCTGAGTTTTTCCTGTATGCGTTTAGATCTTGTCAGTTGCTTGTTTCTTTTTAGATGCTGTAACCTACTCAGGGGTGAAAATGTTTTGAAATACCAACTTAGACGGCATGAAAAACCCGATTTATACAGGGCACACTCAACACTGACAGAGTGCAGTCCACATGAAATAGAGTTATTCTGTCTTTTTTTTTCTTTTTAAAAAGGGCAGACATTCAAACACAAAGTCAATAGCAGAAGGTGAAGTTTTTTGTGAATATTCGTACTCCGCCTCCCTCAGAATAATAATGTGTGAGAGAGCCTGACCATTGGCCAGCAGACATTGCTGCTTTCTAAACATCAGTCAACTCTGGTGTGGTGAAGAAAACAACTTAGTCTGTGTGATCTGTTCTGACTGAAATGATCAGTGCCCCTACAGTACAGAATTTCTCCATAGCTAACGCGGTGGAGCACTCTGCTTCCTCCCCCACTTTATTCATTTATGAAGGGGAATCACTGTTGTCATCAAGAATCAGAGTCATATCATCACAGCTGAGGATTCCTGCCTGTATATTTCATTTTCATACTTTCATTTATTTGAGCTTAGATATTGATTGCAACCTTAGAACTCATTGAGATTGTAAGCAGAGGTTGAATTTTGTGAATTATTCATTTAATTTGACTTTTATTTATGATTTCCTTAATAAAATGGGCATGTGTTGGGCCTTTGATTGCCTCAGGTCTTGAATTACAAGTTATCTATCTATAAGACATTACATATAAGATATTATGTTATCTATAGATGAGATACTACAACTGACTAGAAGTCAGTTCTGTTTCCTGACATAGTAACGTGGAAAATAACGTTTTCGCCAGACTCTAGTCCAATTTTGGGTCATGCAACAGTTTAGCTGTCACACAGATAGTTTCACATTGGGTCGATAGTACTTTGTTATACAGAGGAGTTCACGGTTGGCTTAATGATCGCAGATGCACGTGGCTTCAAAACAAGCGTAAATCATCACCCCTCCACCGCCGTGCATGACAGCTGGTACGAGGCGATGTTTGCTTTTCACCAAATGTGGCACTGTGCCTCTTTGGACTTGCCTCTCCAAAAGATGTTGTTCATGACTTCTTGTGGTTTGTTGCCAGCATGGCATGTTTGTTTTAGATAGAAGAGACTTCCTGCTCTAAAACCCTTAAAATAAGCCATACTTGTTCAGTCTGTTTTGAACCATGCTGTCATGAACTTTAACATTTATCAGGCTAACTTATGGCTGTAGAGTTTTGTGTGTAGCTCTTGTTTTTTGTAGTTTTTCTTGCACAATCTGGAACATTGCTAATTGCTTAAATCAGCGGTGCCCAACCTTTTTTTGCGCCATCGACTGGTTTATGTCTGACAATATTTTCACAGATCGGCCTTTAAGGTGTCGCGGATAAATAAACAAAATAAAACCAGCACCGGTACCAAAAAAAAGATTAGATTTATTCATAACACACGGGAAAAGACCCAGGGAAACCAAGTTAACAATAAAAACAATTTTAAAAAATGACGCTAAAAGCCAATAAAAACCCTGAAAACCATGAATTTCACACCTGAGCCTCAACTCTCGCGGCCTGGTACCAAACGACTCACGGACCGGTACTGGTCCGTGGCCTGGGGGTTGGGGACTGCTGGCTTAAATGTTTTACACTTGTGAATAACCTCTCACTGTACAGTAGAATGATGGACTTCAAGTAGGCAGAAAAGGCTTCATAACAATGCCCAGATTGCTTCTCTAAGATTGCTGATGTCTTTCCTCTTCGGCATTCTCTTAAGACACACCTGAATGCTTCAGACCAGCACGGTGCCAAAACCTCTGCTTTTATAGAGGTGCTCGCACTTGCTGATGGTCATTTAATCAAATGCCTTTGATTATCAGCATCTGGCTGCTACTTACTCTTTTAATTCCTATGAAAAGATTTTTCCTAGTCATGTGAAGATGAATGTTTTCATGACTGAAATGAATGCAATTCATAAAGATATATTATTTGCTATGCTGAGCAAAATACTTTTTTTTTTTTATTGTGAGGAGAATCTGAGTGAAGCTTCATTTATATCACTTTACCTACTTGCATAAAATGTGTTACTTCACTTAAGGCAATTTCTTGAGCCACACACAGCGTTCATCAAAGCTCCCCCAATATGAATTTTCATTGATTCCTTAATCACTTTTGTCTCGTTATGTATTCACCTGACTAACATTTTAGTCTAGTCTAACAAACTGTGTGCTACTGCACTTTAGTAGGTGTCGTGTTTCCCCCACAGGCGCAGCTGTCCTTCATTTGATCCATAAAAAAATAACACTTAAAAAAGTCCCATGTATTTTGCATTGACTGCATTTGGTTGTATAAGCTGGGACCGCTAATATGATTTGTAAGGAGAGCATAAGATGTAGCATCCCATTGCGGCTGACACATTTGAATACAGAGTCAAGCGATTAACAGAGAAATCATGCATGAGTGAGCTTGCTTACCAATCTGCTTTGTGTATTAGCCAAAACATCCATATATTAAAGCTCTCTGAGCCTAATGAACATCCCGCTCTTATTGATGATCCCATTGTTGTGTGGAGGAATTTACATAATCGCTTCTTTACTCAGATTAAATTTACCTCCATTAAAACACACCTCTCTTCCTCTTCACTTTAGCTGCGATCATAACACTGTCTCATATACATGTTTGTGTTTTGAAAGCGCTCTTACTTTAAATCGTCTTTTCTAAAACCAAATTGCATGTGAACAGCAAAGCTGTTTTTTACTACTTTCTGCTCCCTGTGACGCATCATCATTATATCTCACAATATTTTCTGCTGAGACAGGGACTCGAGGAGAGTGTTTTTATGTTCTTGGCGGGGAGAGAGAGGGGAGGGCGGTGGGGGCGAGGTGGAAGGAAGCAGAGAGATAATAGTTTGAAGGCTGTGTCAGTGGTAGGCAGGCTTCAGAAAACATCAGGGCAGCATTCGGAGATAAAAACAGGTATACCACCCTATCATGTCCTCAGAGCAACTGTGCTTTGATATGTTCTAAAAACCCATTGATGTCTCTGACAGCACTTTTCCCTTTTTTCTTCCTTCTGTAATGATAGTATACTCCGAGAATGCTAAATCAGGTCTGGTTTAGTATCAGTGAATTTCATCAAATTCAAAGATTGAATTTGCGCTCAGATATTAATAAGCTGGGGGAGAGAAAAAAAAAATCTTTAAAGCCCAACAGGTTATTGGCTGCATTAGATTTAATAATTTCTATGAGGTTTTGACCATGAAAGAAATAAAAAGGTTTATGTCTGGTTTCTCAGGAATTTTCTCTTGAAAAATAGTTTCACAATCATTGTGACACAGTAACAGAGAAACAGAGCATAAGCAAATGAAGAAACACAGATAACATCTTAACAATGTCTTGTTGGTGGCAAACACAGACAGTGCAACCAAATACAGAAATGCATATAAATATATTAAGAGTTCAGATGAAACGAGTCTGTCAGATATTTTTGCTTCTTTTCTTTCGAATCAGGCAGTTCAAATGTCTGATTTTCTCCCAAAGTCCCTTTGCAGTTTTTATTACTATTTTTTTTTTCCTTTTTTAAAGAAAGCCCTGGGTCCTTGATAAGACATAGCAAAATCGCTAAAGCCGGAGACATTACAAATGATGAAAGCAGAATTCAAAATGAAAACCGAGCAAACTGATCAGCAAACAGTATGACCATACAGTGTGACACGTAATGACAGCACACTTTATTGCCAAACAGTAGCAGAACAAATAATAAACAGAGGACAGTCTGCAATAACTACACAATACACTATGCTCAAAATAAATAAAGAGTAATATAAAATTCATAAAACATCTGACATTTAAAAATAATAACAAATATAGTATAAAAAGATTGTAAGTTAAGATACTTTGAGTGTCACATCGTCTAAATTTGTGATGCAATCTAGGAATGACATGTCAGTTGCACCACCAATCAGATACACAAATAAATATAAATATATATATATATATATATATATATATATATATATATATATATATATATATATATATATATATTATATTTTAAAGGATACACATTCTTTACACATATCTGCTATTAGTAAAATCAGAATGTTTAGTTTTAACACAGTAATATACAGGTTGTTTTCAAATACTGTAGCTAAAACACTTCCATGTAACTTCCTCTGTGTACACATAGCTCAGTGCATGAATTACAGTTGTGTTTTAAAGGCCTCTAGTGGAAATTATTGCAACAATTAACTAGCATTGTTGCACTAACCCCTGCATTTGGTGGTCTCTGACCACACATGATACAAAGTTCTTCTGCGGTGAAGATGACAACTTAACAGGAATACACAAGAAATTATAGTTTAATGCCCAACAGGAATCTTGCACTGTTAGCTAGCTAGTTAGCACTGGGAGCAGCAATTTGAATTGCTTCTAGTGGTTGAATATTAGCATGTCATCTTCTACAGGGAAGATGAGAATTTAACAGGAATACACAAGAAATCATAGTTGCCTGACAGGAGTCTTGCGCTATTAGCTTGCTAGCTGGCGCTGGCAGCAGCAATTTGAATTCTTCTAGCGGTTGAATATTAGCTTGTCCCTCCCCCACTGTTGCATCAGGCTAGTTCATGCCCATAGTTTGTTTAATCTGGTCCAAATCAGTTTCTAAGCTATTCACCTATTTGCAAATTGAGAAAACTTAAAGTGGACTCCAAGCAAACCAAATTTAGGCACTCCAAGCCACACGTGACTGTTCAGTATGCTTATTGGTCAGATGTGTCTGCGGCGGGCGCAACAAAACAACATACAGGAAGAAGGTTCCTTACTCACCACAGCCGGCGAATTAGAAGTCCGAACGTCCGGCTGTGGGGTGGCGCGCAGGCGGCGCGATCGGCGTTTCTTCCCCGCAGACGGCTCCGATGGGCCTGGAAAAACCGCATCCGACAGGTGAGGCAGACGCGACTGCTCCGGGGTGGCTGTAGTTTGTTGCTGCAGGACCCAGTCCGACAGTTCCCGAGCTTGCGCCGCCTCCCGGGCTTCATACAAGTTGGCCAATAAATCCAAACATCCTCTGATAGGGATTTCTGTTGAGGATCGCCTCAATACCATTTATCCCAACGATCCTTGCTCTCGTATTCGAGGTGTGGGTTATCCAGTCGACCAGGCGTTGGACTTGCATCAGATCCCTCTCCCCGGGCAAGTCTGCTGGATCCATGTTGTGGCTGGTTCATACTGTCACGGTTTGCCGGGGCAAGCCGTGTGAATAATAATGGATCCAAACTGCAGGCTGCTGAAGTGGAGGGTGAGTTTATTTGCAACCAAAAGGTACAACAGACAGGGTGGCGAGGAACAGAACGGTGAAAACTCTAAACTGGGAAAACTAAATAAAACACTAACCGGAATACGAACGTGATTTGCAGGGAGAATGACCAGAGAAACAACACAGAAGGGTGGAAGGGAAATAACACAGACGAACCAGCAATTACTATGACAGAAGACACAACTTAAATACACTCAGAGAACACAGGGAGATTACATACAGGTGGGAACACAGCTGGGAGTGATTAACATGACGAGACTAGGGAGGCAAACTGAAAACACTCACATAAGACACAGACCTTCACAATAAAACAGGAACTTACACAAGAAAAGACACAAACTAAGAAACGCGGACTAGATACAGGAACACACGGGCAGAACAGAGTAAACACTAACCAGAGAATTAACAGAACCACAATCACGAAGAGAAAACAAAACGCTGGGTCAAAAGGACCCAGGATCATGACAGTGCTTCTGGACCAGTGGGTAATATGGAGGATTTACCCTAACTTTCCATCAAATTTAAAGCTAGTTGCTACACATTTACTCTACACATTTGTGATATTTGGCCACGTCTCAGATTCAAACCTGCAAGGTGTTTAAGGCATTGAACTCAAACTTTCAAACTTCACTAGTAGTTACCTGGTAGACGTTCACTGGTAGACCAAGACCATCTGTACAAATGAGTTAGGTCTAAAAATACCCACAGCTAACATGCGTGTGAGGGGCGTAGCTTGTTCCACATTTATTCGACTGTTACGAATACACTATCTGGGTACTTGTAGTGCACTTTGGATTGCTAAACTTCCCAATATGAAGTCACTTATGGACTCAAAATAGCAAGTATATAATCTTAAACATAGCACTGAGTGTTTATTATTCCAGGAAGCACAAATAACTCAATGCTCAGATGTGTTCATTAGATTTTAACATCTTCCAGAAACATTTTTCTTTTTTGTAACTTAGTTTCCTTTCTTTCTCTCGAATATTGAGATTTTTATTTTTATTTTTTAGTATTTTCCGTTGCCTACATGTGCTGTTAAATTGCTGAATAAATACATTTAGTTGCACTTTCAGAACCCCCATCCCTCCGTTGTATACCAGCCCCAAAGCAAAAACACGATAAACGTGATTTGGAATAGTGAATATTGGTCGATAATAACGACTGCTGAATATTACTGCTGGACAGAAATTATGTAACTTTTACTGTCTGTGGTCAGCACCTGAAGGTGAGTGTGAAGCGTTTGGACAGAGTGTATGTGTGAAATAAACAATGACATTTTGCTGTGCCATAGGGAACTCATTTCAGCTCTTCAAGTTTGCAGACAGGGTCGTGCACCCAAGCACATCATTATAAACTGCTCCGGCCACCCACAAAACACACACACACAGAGTATGTTTTATGCAGTGCATGCACATAGACACACACACAAACACAGCTGAATAGAGACCCATTTGCCAATTCCTGATTAAATTGTTTGTCCGTTTACTCAAACGCATAAGGAATTCAATTAGTTTCATAAAGTGGAACAATACTGGGCCTAATCTAAATAAATGAATCCACAAAACCATGTCATTGCTATTTATTACAAAAACACATTTCTTCCAGTTTTGCACTGTGCATTCCAATATCCACAGGCTGACCCGTTAGTCCCATACTTAGCTGCTCTTACAGCAAGTCAAAAAGGCATGACGCAAGTCTGGCTGCACTTTTGCCTTACTTTTTATGCCACATAGTGGAAAGTCATGCTGACTAAGTGGCGTTCAAGTTCATTTACTCCTTACTCCTTATTGAATGTACATCTCAAAAGAAAACAAAAAAACCGTGGTTTAAACCTTTGCATTCATTTCTGCAATTAATAAAAACACTATAGAATGCTTTAAGTTATTAGAAAGTGTTAATTTATTTATTGTCAAAGGATAATAGCTAGGGATGGGTATTGATAAGATTTTAACGATTCCGATTCCATTTTCGATTCTGTTTAACGATTCGATTCCTTATCGATTCTCTTATCGATTCTTTTTTTTTTTTTTTAAAAAGGAGAACACTAAAGTCGATTAGCTTAGAACTGTGTTTTATATCTTCTCTTTGAACAAGATAGAAATTTAGGAGTAACATGGCCTTACAAACCCAACAGTGAGATCTTAAGAGAGCCACAGCCTACGGCTCTTCAATGGGGTGTCACAGGGTCCCCAGGAAAAAAAATGTATATGTAAAATAATAAAATAAATATTCTCCTGTAGCAATAACAAAGTTTAACATAAATTATTCTGTAGCAATTACACAAGAATATCCAGTAATGTCCTGCCTACAATTAAACACATTCACTTACCAAAGTGAAATCGGGGGCATCTGCTGTGGCAAATGGGTGCAAGTCTTTGACCACAAACTTAGACACTGCTCGGTGACATTCGTCTATCCTGCCTGAAAGGAGACGCTACCGGTAGACTGCAGCGAGAACTGCCAGCATCTGAGCCAGCCAGACTCTGTCTGTCTCATCATGGTTATCTAAATGCAACGCACAGTAATAGCAGGTTTTGTAATAAGGTAAATCGCGCTAACATAATGTGCAATGCTAATTGATTAGTTACCTGCAGTATTAACGGGAGAGGACGTGGAAACGCTACCGCTGCTGCTGGGTTGAGCTTCGCTAGTCCGGAGCGGATCAAAAACACGACATTCGTTGAACGCAATCGCGTGTTTTTTGAGCAAATGCTTTTGCATATTCGTAGTGTTTCCTCCCTTTGATGAAATCTCTACTTTGCAAGTATTGCACGTTGCCCTGTTGTCATCCTTTCTCATAAAGTGTAACCAAACTTTTGAGCGTTTGTGCCGCTCAGGCGCCGTGTTTCCTACTGGGTAAAAGACGCTACTCAACGTGATGACGTCATTCGGGGCGACTGGAATCGATAAGGGAATCGTTTTTAAAAGTGGCAAACGATTCCAAGGAATTGAAACAGTGGGAACCGGTTCTCAACAAGAACCGGTTTTCGATACCCATCCCTAATAATAGCTCAGATATACAGCAACCTACTAATAAGACAATTAACTCAAGACTATACTTGCTTTTGAGAAGTTTCATTCTGAAAGGGATCTTTCTTTTTTATCCTAAATAAAAGGCAGCATACAGGTCTCACTTATATTCATTGTTGTCTAATGAAGTGTGTAACCTGGTGCCCCGTGTTTTAAACACAGACAGCTGCAGCTCCAACAGCCCTGCTCCACAGTTACAGACAGAGATCGACTTGTTTTGCCTTTGCCTTTCCTGTTCTATAGACCCACTGAGACTTGCTGTGCTGTGCCATCAGTAACCTATACAGTGCTGCATGTCAACTCACAAGTGACTGCTACAAATATCAGACAACCCGGATGAGACACTTTATCATATTTCATTGCTTTTCAAACGTATTCCAAGACAAGGGCAATGTGATTTATTATTTATAGTCCCAAAGCCACCTTATCCTCTCTGCCAATAGGCAAACTAAAAATAAACAATTCATTTAGGACTTCTAAGCACAAATCATGGAAGCGTTGAGATTTTCGTCTTAGACATTACGTGCTTTGACATATGGTCCTGCTCTTCATTAACACTGATTGAGAACTGTGGCTCTATTTTCTATATCGCTTGAGGGAAAATGCATATTTTTGCATAAAATATAATTTTGCTGCCGTTCATTACAGAGATACACAATCAATGCGCAGCTATGTTCTTTGTGTTCTTTGTCCACATTTTAAGCACTTACAGGCCTGAGAAGGCTATGTGAGACCAGGTTATAGGACAAGGTTACCTTGCCAGGATGCTTATCGTGGAAAAAGTGGCCTGCTAGGACAAAGCAATTCAGAATTTTATTATCATTCAAATTAGAACATATAGAGGGTCTTCAATCCGATTGGTGAAATAATGGGAGTCATTTATCTAGGTCTCACCGACCTTTCATTTCCCATTCATGTCTTATTAGTGGAGCATACATCATCATCCTGCCATAATTAAAAAGAGAAAATCAAATTGATTGTGGGAAAAAAGGTGCATAAAGGTACGGTCTGAATAGGGTTGTGTGGTCCTTGTAGTCGTGTTTCTGTTGTGGGTTTTTACCTGGCCTTTTCTGTGTTGATTTTCTTTTGTTGGTTGGATTCTTGGCCACTAACTGGACCTCGTAGGTGTTTATCAGCTCTAGGCAAACCTTTGCCTTAACCAGAACAAAAGCATATTGGAGCTCCTGTGATTAATGTGCCATAAGATTGAAAAAAAGGAAAAAAAGAAAAGTGTTTCTCACGAATATTAGCCTTCATAATGGATTTATGAAAAACAAAATTAAAATGGCATGAGCTGATGGCTGAGGTAAGCCAGGATTTATAAAGTAAAAGTGCATATTTTCGCAGTTTGCACTTCTTGTTTTCATTGCCACACAGTACTAGGAGGAAACGATGTTATTCAATAACAGATGACAGGCAGCATTTTAAATTGAAAGTGATGGTACAGTGGAGCCGGGGATGTCAGAGACAGAGTTTTAGTGGAGACTAAGAGATAAGAGACAGACTCATCAAAACCTAAACAAATTGAATATGGAAGGAAGTTCCATGTTTACAGGCGTCTGCAGCGCTTTCAACTTCAACAAATCCAGATAGGAACTGAAAGGAGAGTAGTTAACTACTCATCACACTGCAGTTCAATGAGCATAACTCAATACTGTGTCTCCTCTCTTCCTAATCTGAAGCTTTCAATTCCCCAGGGGTCCACATTGGAGAAGATAAATGGGGTGAGAGTTACCCTCAAAGTGGCCCTAATGAGAAATCTGTGGGAGATGCTCATATTTTATCTGCAAAATAGAACAAAACAATTCTCCCCAAAGCCCTCTTAAATGCTAATTGAATAGTAATGCAATGCCTCAGGCATCTTGTTGTCAGCTCATTTGGGCAGTGATTTGTCTCAATCCGTCATAGGATTCTCACTTTTGGCACGCTCTCAATGAACTGCTCAATGTGCCATTGAAATTCAATTTCATAAATCCCTGTGCAGTACAACAGCCTCTTTGCCAGGACTGCTTTTCACTTTATGTCATCACAATTCCTCTTTTGCAAGGAGATTTGGTACTTTAATACACCAACTTTAGAAAATCTGCATTATCTTCTTTTCTGTTTTATTTCGGTGTCTTCTTCTGCAGCACCAACCTGGACAGAGGTCCAGCAGCTTTGCAATTTGGCCAGCCTCCCTGTAAAACATAGTTAATCGGCATTCTCTATCACGTGAAGATGGATTCCCTGAGAAACATACCAAAGTCTTATCTCACTGCCGCACTAATAAAAATGATGGATAACATGGGAGCCTGAGATGATTGGAAACAATTGGATTTTGTCCACATTATGTAATTCAAACGCTGCTTGGAGAACAAGCCGTGGTCTCTGGTCCCTCTTTGACTTCTCTGCACCCGGCAGGGTTATGAAGAGGCCACAGCCAACCCTGCTGTGACAGAGCAGGAGCTGCTTCTGCACCAGAGCTGTGCTGTATTAGTTTAGCTGCTTGTAACATTCAGCAGAGATGCAGCAGCTGGATCAAGTCAGGGGTTAACCTGTTGTATTTGTAGGCAGATATGAGATAAAAGGACTGGCATTAACAACATTGCTATTAAGGGAGAATTGTGGTGTACAAAAAGTGTTTTTTATTAACAACAAACAGAATTTTGGCTCTTTGAACTCACTTCAATAGATCTAACAACCATATTGTTTCACTCCAACTTGAATTCCAAAGACCAACTACTGCTGCTTTATAGTTAGGATTAAGAACACTAACTTTGCCTTGTTAATAAAATGCTGTGTCACATTAAGTTAAATATTAGAAAAAAAGAAAAATCTTGCTTTCTTATTAAATTGCCCCCTTCCTGATTTTTCAGTTTTTTTGCATATTTGTCATTCTTACATGTTTCAGATCATCAAGAAAATTTTAATATTTGACAAAGATAACCTGGGTAAATACAAAATTCATTTTTTAAAGGAAAGGATGATTTCATTTATTCAAGGAGGAAAAACTCTACAAACCTATCTGGCCCTAAACCTAATAACTGGTTGTGTCACCCTTGGCAACGAGAACTGCAATCAAGTGTAACGAGTCCTCCAGATTGCTGTGGAGAAATTTTGGTCCACTCTTTTTTGCAAAATTGTTTTAATTCAGCCACAATGGAAGATTTCTGATCACCAATGATCTACTTAAGATCATTTAAGCCAAAGTATCTCAATCTGATTTTAGGCTGAAATTTGACCAAGACTCTTCAAAACCTTCATTTTTGCCTCTTTTTAGTTGGACTTGTTTTGGATCACTGTCCCTCTGCATAACCCAAGTTCACGATGACACAAACTGATGGTCGGACATTCTCCTTCAGGAGCACAATTCATGGCTCCATCAATTACAGCAGTAAGGCGTCCTCAAGCAGCAAAACACCCCCAGACCACAATACCACCACCATGTTTGACTGCTCTTTTTATGAAATGCTGCCTTAGTTTTATGACTCAAACATCCAAAAAGTTCAGCTTTTGTCTCGTCAGTCCACAGGTAGTTTTCCCAGAAGTCTTGGAAATCTTCTCTCCCATGGATGCCGTTCTTGCCCACTCTGTTTCTTACTGTTGAATCATGAACTCTGACATTAAACCGAGGCAAGTGAGGCCTGCAGTTCTTTACATGCTGTTCTGGGTTCTTTTGTGATGGCGGGTGAGTCATCGATGCGCTCTTGGAGTAATTTTGCTAGGCCGGCCACTCCTGGGAAGGTTCACCACTGTTCCAAGTTTTCTTTATTTGTTAATAATGGCTCTGACTGTGGTTTGCTGGTGCCTTAGAAATGGCTTTGTAACCCCTTCCAACATGACTTTGTTTCTCAGGCGATCTTATGTTACTTTAGATCATGACATGATGTGTTGCTTTTTGAGATCTTTTAGCTTGCTTCACTCTCTCAGCTTTGTGAATTTATCTGCACAGAGGGCCAGGTAGGTTTGGATAACTCTGATCGCTTAATAAAGGAAATCACCATTTTGAAAAACTGTATTTTGTATTTACTCAGGTCATCTTTGTCTAGAAGTAAAATGTGTTTGGTGATCTGAAATGTGCAAGTGTAAGAAATCGTGTAGAAGGCACTGTAATTATTATGTTAAAACCTGATGCATGCAGTGAATGTTTGCATGAGTTTGTGATCTAAAAGCAACTTTGAACATGTCTTTTCCTCCTCTGCTGAGCGCCGGATGTCAGCTTTGATTTTCAAGCTCACTGCCACCCGTGGTCCCTTTTAAATTCATTCATTTGCCTCATCTTAAGTTCAGCTTCAGTCCAGCAGCCCTTCTCACTGTGAGGTGGCAGAACAGGTTAACCGCTGGGTTTTTGATTGCCATGCTGTAACACATGAATATGGAGGAGAAAGTATGGCGTTAAAACAGAGATAACAGATTGCTATCTCATGCTCGCAGCACTCTGGTGTGGCATAGCAGTGTCAGAAATTTTAATCACAGAGCTATGTAATGACATAAATCTACATATCATGGATGAGTAAAAATAATAGATGAACTCCTTCCAGCTGAACACACTCTCTGCATGTACTGTATATGTCAACGAACCGCACGATTCTTATCTCATGATCAACTTTAAACCAGTTCCCGTATCCTGGAGCTACTGGGATTAGAGCACCCACTCTAAAATATGACTCAAGGATTTAAATAACACGCTCATACTCTATGTTGCAATACATCAAAGACTGACCTTTACAACCTTTGAGGCTCAACAAATATCTAAGACTGAGCCTCATGTTTTTACTCATAAAAGAGCTTAGAGAATATCTCCTGGTATTTTCAACCTGATCCTTCATCTCTTTTTGTACTTCTAGACTTGCTCTTTTCCAAGGACTGGTACATCCGATAGGCCAACAAACACTTTTTTTTAAAACTGTTTCTTCTGCAGTTCAGATTTTTCCCCCCTTTCTAAAATTTCCCTAAAGAAAAGAACCAGATTCAGAATCAGTCAGATTAACTGACCTTGAATGATGGATCTTCCTTGCTACTTGTCTGTCAGTCCATGACACAAGCATCTTCTGGGTTTGTCTGGTTCTGTCGCTGGTTGACAAATCAGAGGAAAGGAATATTACGCCATCATCGCAGGATCAGACATTATTTTTCGTTGTTGCCAATGCCTTAGCCCCGTCTAAGCCCTCGTTATGTTTAATGGTGTGAGTTATTGCCTGCCCTGAGCATTGTAACTCACGGGACGCAGAGCATAGAACATTTATAGACCCTTCAGCCACTATACAAGCTGAGGCCTTCTTCTGCAGTGAACGCAGGATAAAAGAAGAGCAATATGCCTCATTGTGGTGCTGCTCTCTGATACCTGAATTTGAACATTCTCACCTCAGGAGAAGATGATTTAAATAATTGATGTCCTTTACTTCATTGTGTTTGCAAACAGTCTTAGCTTTTCAAGCGTGGAAAGCTAAAGTACTTTGGAAGGATCCACTGAAGTGACGTGGACGGGGTCGTATTAGGGGTCAACCCATTATCCCTACTAATGTGCCGTGAGATTGGTAGCTAATTGATATTGCATGCTAATTGATATTAGCGCTGGGCACACTACCAGTTTTAGGTTTTATATACTGTGCACATATATACAATTAAGAGAAGCTCATTTACTCCAATCTTCCTTTCTTTTCATGGTTATGTCTTGGATTTACATTTAATATTCAGAGTCTAGAGCACAGCACCATCGCACAACAGCTGAGAAAAAGAAACACAGAGAAAGCAATGAGTCAGAGAAGTTTTAGGCTACAGAGGGCAACAAAATAAAATAAAACTCCCAAAACTTTTAAGGTTTTGTTGAATATTTCCTCCAACAACAATACTGTACCATTGATGACACATGTTCACCGACCACTTTGGTGGCTTCACCTCTTCAACTGTTCAACATGAAAGCAAATTGCTAATCAGTCAATCACATGGCTAATTAGATGAATTTAAGCATGCAGATATGATCAAGATGATCTGCAGAAATTCAAACTGAGCATCAGAATAGAAACGAAAGGGGATTTAAGTGACTTTGAATGTGGTGTGGGTGCTGGTGTGATTATTTCAAGAACTGCAGATCTACTGAGATTTTCCAACAAAGACATCTCTAGGGTTTCCAGGGAATGGTCTGAAAATAAGAAAATATCCAGTGAGCGACAGTTCTTTGGGTGAAACTGAGCTGATAAGATGGCAACAGTAACTCAATAACTTATTTCACTCGCTATAACCAAGCTATATAGAGGAGCATCTCTGAAAATACAACACATCGAACCTTGAAGCAGATGGGCAACAAAAGCAGAAGACCACAATGGGTGCCCCTCCACTCAGCTATGAACAGGAAAACGAGACTACAATTCACACAAAGTCACCAAAATTGGACAATTGAAGAAAGTAAAAATTTCTGTGGCAGTATTTGGATGGTAGGGTCAGAATTCTGTGCTGTCCGTGCCATCAAGAATTAAGGCAGCTCTGAAGGCAAAAGGGGGTCTAACCCAGCTCAGCCGAGTGTATATTCTAACACAAAGACTCAACATACTTAATGAATCTACAAAAAGATGTTTCTGATGGATATGCTATTTGTTAACAAAACAATAAAATTATCAGATGGTTTCAGGTCTCATGAGGTGTGAAATACTAATTGGCGTTCTTTCTATCAATAGATCATTGTTGCACTACAGTAATTATTTTATCAGCAGACAATCAATGGTAAAGAATAAAAGTACAGTTGGAAATATCTCACGTTACACATCCAACTACTTGTGCAGCGGGGCTAGGGGAGGGTCTGTGCTGACAGACGTGGGTTACTGACCTGGTAGCCTGGCTGCCCCTGGGTGGGTCCGGGATGGGCGTGAGGTTCTGGGGGCACTCCGTCTCTGGGCTGGGACCCGGACCGGGCCTCGGGGGCTTGGGTCCTGGTTGGTGTGTTGCCGGGGTTGTGGGCGGGTGGGTGCATGGGGGCCCAGCCCTGGAGCAGGGTGCCGCCGGTGCGTCGAGCCACCTGGGGGGCTCTTCAACTGGTGGGGGAGATTGTCACATCTTGCAGGAGCTTTCCTCTCCTCAGGAGCTCCCTCTGCAGGAGGGGGAGATACAGGAGAGGTGGAGGAAGATCTCAGCCTGGGTGTTTATTGTCTTATGTAGTCTGGAAGATGAGTGGATGGTGGGGTGGGTGCAGTTTTCTCTGTGGTGGGGTTGGGTGGACTGTCCCGGGCTCTGTGGGGCCGGGCGGCGCTGCTGCACTGGGCCCGGTCTGGATGGGCCTGGGCCCCCTTTCCCTGGCGGGTCGCGGAGTATGGGGGTGCCTACTGGGGTCAGCGGGGGAGCTGGCCCCAGGGAGGGGTCACTTGCCCCTCCCTTCCTTCCCTCCCCATCTCCAGCTGCCTCCCTCTTCCCGCTCCACCACAACCACCCACACATGCAGGGCCTTGGAGTAGGGGTATGTCACCAGGGTGCAGAGGAGGCTACCCCCCCCCCCCCCCCCCCCCCCCTCTGTCCCCTTCTGGCTGCCTCTGCCTCAATTTTATCCCACAACTTAGACATTCACATTACTCACACTCTCATTACACATACATATAGGATCTTGGGGGTGGGCACGATACACGGAGTCCAAAGTACCATCAGGGTGTACACCCCACCCCTGGCATCGTTGCCCACCTCTCAATTTTAAATACACGTAGACATTGAGGGCTAGCAGGAGGGACCATGCGCTTACCTGCTGCTCTCTGGCAGGTAGCTCCATGCCCTCCTGGGTTTTAAATGCACCTTAGAACACACATGCATCAACATTACAATGAGCGGGTGGAGGGAGGTTTGGAGTCTTCTCTCACCCCCATTCTCTGCGACCTGCTGGAGCAGGGGGGCTAGGAGTAGGAGGAGGAGTTGGCCGTCCGACTGCGGTCTGGAGTGTGGAGCCTTCCTGCTGCTGCGGAGTCGGGGCGGTCTGCCTCCCCCCACCGCAGGGAAAAGGGAAACACCACCTGGGTCTGGGTGCAGTTCCCCCCTCCAGGGGCGGGGGCACCTAGACCCGGTTTGTAGAGTACGCTTGGGGAGTGTGATCGTGTGTACAACGTCTCTTTATGTCTGTCTCCACGTTGGTTGAGTGTGGAGTAAGTGCATATGAGAGCATGAGGGTGGGAATGGATGTTTGTATCTGTGTGTGCCTGTATGTCTGTGTCTATATGTCAGGTTGGGTGTCAGGCGCCACCTCTCTGGGGACATCTCAGGCCCTCCAAGGTTTGGAGGCCTATCTCCCCCTACCACCACTTCCCCTGCCAGTGGCGGACCCCCTCAGACATCGGTGCGTTGGTGGTTCTTTGTGTCCGGGGATGGGCGTCCAGGTACACACCGGCTCACTCCTTGGTGGCCGCTTATCGGGGCCTGGAGCCTGGGGCTCGCTCGGGCCACTTCGGAGGTGGGGTGCCCCCGGCCTCTCGGCCTGGGGCTCGGTCACTCAGGCGCAGCTGGCTGCCGGCGGAGCTCACGGGCGCGTCACTGCAACTCCCCCTGGCTTCTGCTCCGCGGCTGCTGAGTGAACCCTCATCTGGGACTCTCCTCAGCTCTTTCCGGGACAGTGGCGCGGCTGCCCCTCTGTTGGTCTTCCTTGGTCTCTTGTGTTCTGGGGGCCTCTGGATGTCTGGAGTTTTGATCTCCTCCACACCTGCTTCACGCCCTGGAGGACGGGGCTGTGGCCCCCCCACACCCTCTAGCAGATTATTACATGAAGGAACCTTTTAAAAAACAAAAAACAAGCGCGTCCATGCTCACAGGTGTACACACGGGTGATCACACCCACAAACTACACCCTTTTTGGCTCCTACCTCAAAGCACACTGTGTTCTGTTGATCTTATGTGCTGCACAATAATGTTTAACATTTAGTATTTACTGTCATATTCCCATATATCATTGTGATGTTGTTTATTCTATTACTCTTGTTCTCTTCTGCTTGCTTTCTTTTTTCTTTCTCAGCAGGTGATCCAGGTGATTGATATATGCATTTTTTTTTTCTCTGCCCGTTCTGTTGGTTTTTGTCTTTTGCCCTTCTCCCCCGTCCCTCTTCTCAGCTGTTTCTCTTTCCCTCTTTCTTTCTCCCCTTCTTTCCCCCAGTCAAGTCTGTCCCGTATTCAGTAAGTGAAAATAAAATAAACAATAAAAGGTGAATCAAATGGACCATTACGGCAAGGCTGGGATGGTCAGTTTGGTAAAGTAAATCCGTTGGGCATCTTTCTTTGCCTTTAGACAACAATTCTGATGGCAAAAGAGCCAAACGGGACAGGCCAAAAAAAAAAAAAAAAAAAAAAAAAAAAAAAAAAAAGGAAATATCTCACGTTACACATCCAACTACTTGTCAGAGATTTCATAATTAGCTTGTTAATTATGTTTTAACTTGAATTATGACATTTTAATCTTTTACACATGAACACATCAACTTTGAGATCATCAACAATAAAAATTATCATTATCTGCAAACAGCATCATTTTAATTGGTATCACTTCAGCATGACATAACATGTGCCATTGCAAGAAAATGTTTTGTTGAACTGAAGGTTAAAAAAATGTGAGTTTAGATGTATTTAGATGATTTAGATGTAGTCAAGTACGGTGACCCTGAGAGGACAAATGAACTGCAACTTAAGAAAACACCAGCAATAAGAAAAACTTGCAAAAGCACACAAAACACAAACAGATTTCCAAAAGCACAAGGGAAGTATTTCTGTGGAGACAATAACACGACGGACCAGCTGCAGGAACCCAAAATATGTTACGAATTGCGCTGGGAGACACTTAAAAGAAGTGGAGGATCTATCGGATTGGTGAGGAAAGAAAACACGAGAGGTAAGTGTGTTAGCCTAAATATTAGCCTAAAAATCTGTCATCAGTATTATATGAATCATGATAAAACACGCCTACCATGTTTTGGGTTCCTGCAGCTGGTCCGTCGGGTTATTGTCTCCCCAGAAACGCTTCCCTTGTGCTTTTGGAAATCTGTTTGTGTTTTGTGTGCTTTTGCAAGTTTTTCTTATTGCTGGTGTTTTCTTAAGTTGCAGTCCGTTTGGCCTCTTAGGGCCACCGTACAATAGCATATTTAAACACAAAACATGTTGTGCTTAAGTGCTGCACAATGATCAATAAAACGAAAACAAAACTACAAAACAGCAAGAGAACAAAATTAAAATCCCAATAAAAACATTAGATGAATACAAATAATGAAATTTACAAATGAAAAAAAGACACCCCCTCCCCAATTCGGTTTAGCGGCTTTTAAACAATTTTGTATAAAGGAAGTATCCTGTGTTGTAGAGATATTTGCTAACTAGTTGGCACCACCTATGACCAGTTTGTACCTGAAGATGGTTTGGTGACACAAAAAAAAGCAGGAGACGAGGTGATGTAGCCCGCTGATCATATTCTTTTTCACATACAGTCTTTGAATCTGACCTCTTGTCAGTCATGTTGAAGGACAGTGACTCAATGAATAAAACAGTAACCGCAACGATTACTCTTGCCATCTTTTGCCCACACCCCCCTCCCCCAGCCAACAGAATAAGGCAATGTCCTTGTTGCAGTGAAGCCTGGTCTCTGCAACAAGCTGAGACTCTGCAATGCTTAAAGCCCATGTGCCATAAAAAGGAGAGAAAGCCTGACTAAGAGATAAAAGCTTTTCTAGGATGCAAAGCAACAGCTCTCTTTGTTAGAGTAAGTAGGGTGACCAACCGTCCTCTTTTTTTTGCACTTGTTGACTTGTAAAAGCCTATATGATATTTTTTATTTCACCATTCATTAACTGCACAGAGAAGACATCGTTTAAATATGTTAACATTTCCTTTAAACAAACAGTATTATTAAAGTTCATCATGACTGGGCCAAGTGTTCTTTTTTTTGGCAGTCAAAATATGGTCACCCTAATTTAATATATTTGCTGAAATTAGTTCCTTCTAATGCTCCTGATGCTGTATATACATATGTGTTTAGTATATATAGTAATGGTAAAAAGAAAGTATACTGTCTGTCAGGTCTAAGGTTTTAGGAATCAGGACATAAACTAGTATAACTAGTCCTCACCACGTCTCTAAATTATTTAATACAACTTCAGATGAACTACATATTACACTATGTCATGATTTATTCAACAGAAACAAAACCAAAGCACAGAAGCAGAAGCATGATTTAGTAACCACCTGAAATGGGTTGAATTAATCATTTGTGTGTGTGACTTTATCAGTCTCACTCACGTCATTGTGAAGGAATCTTTGACTGGCCATTGTTTCAACTTGACTCTTATTTTGCTGCTGTTCTTGGGATTATTGTCTTCTTGCATGACCTAATTTGGGCCAAGGTTTAGCTGACAGACAGACAGCTTCACGTTTGGGTACACCAATACTTTAGTGTAAAGAGAGGTTCATTGTTGGGCTCAAACAAGCCCAAATCATCAGCCCTCCACCACCGTGCTCGACAGTTAGTGTGAGGTGTTTGTCCTGATATGCTGTGTTTGCCAAATGTGGTGCTGTCCATTACAGCCAAACATCACCTCTTTAGTCTCGTCTGTCCTTTAGTCTCGACATTGTTCCAGGAGTCTTGTTTGTTCAGATGCAACTCTGCAAACCTAATCCATGTTGCCATGTTCTTTTTAGAGAGAAGAGGCAACCTTTCCAAACAGGCCATATTTCTTCAGTCTATTTTTAACGATACTGTCATGAACCTTTACATTTACCATGCTTACTGAGGCTTGTATAATCTGAGGTGTGTTTTGCAGTTTCACTGAGCATTGCATGGACTGACCTAAGGCTGAATTTGGGAAAATTAACAATTATCCAGAATGTTTTCCACTTGTGAATAATCTTTCTCGCTGTTGAATGATGACTTCAAGTTGTTTGGAAATGGCCTTATAACCCTTCCCAGATTGAGCAACAATTGCTTCTTTAAGGTCATTACTGAGGTCTTTCCTCACTGGTATTGTGTTAACACATACCCGAATGCTCCAGAGTAGCAAACTGGTCTGCTTTACTTAATTCCTATAAATGCAGTAAGGGTGTACTTGGTTTTTCTCACTGCATTCTTCTCCTGCATTTTGACTTAATTTTTATGAAACAAATAGATCTGTTAAGGACCAGATGATTTTTTTATTATTTTGTCCTGATATGTAAAACCTTGGCGTTTAAAGACTGCGTGCACTTTCTTTTTCATTTTTTTGACTGTGTTGTATCACAACTTTAATTGTATGTAATTGTTGCAGAGTATATACTCTTGCAAAGGTAACACAGGGGAAAAGTAGCACTAAAAAAGATGCTGCAGTTACTAAGCAGCTGGCCTGAGGTTTCAAGATATTTACTCATTATAAACAACTAATTAGCCTTGCTGACAGCACGCAGCAGCACCAGTCTTGAGTTTCATATCCTGTACAATACAAAGCAGCTGAATAATGGTTAAGACAACACACTATGTAAATGAGACATCTTTGGAGTTACATGTTGTTATGCTTCTCCCATCTCTTTGTAAAGTAGCAAACAAGCCCTAAATTCTGAAGTTGTCAGGTGTCACTAACATTAGTAAGTGTAATGACTGAATTTCAATTTCTAATGCCGTCTAAAAAAAACATGAGTTGCTGCTCTACACATCACATGTAAAAACAATATCATGGAAATGATTAATTCTTAATCAGCGAGTAACCTCGTATTCATACTTTTGTCAGTTTCATCTTGCCTCTAATCAGCTTCAGAACTCCTGTGAGTTTAACTTGTAAGTTGAGAGAACATCTTAATTATGCTCGCTGGCGTACTTCCCAGCATGCAGTGCATTTCAATTAACTTTACAGAATCTTTTCCTCCTCGTTTGGGCAATGTCTAAGATCAATTTCTGATGAAACTGGAGCAAGTGTGATGAAAACTAGTACAGAATAGCCCTCAATCCTCGTTAGTCTTTCATGGGCCTTTGTTTCCCCCGATTTCACTGTTGAGGCTGGTGTTTTTTAAATTTACGGTCACACGCGTCGGCAGAGATTAAAATGATTATAACCTTGTTGACAATGTTAAAACCATTTTCTCTGCTAGCAATGCACACTCTTTGTGTTACTAAATGGTAATGTGTTAGCAGTATCCGGAGGAACTATGGAGTGTTTTGTGTTTAGAGTGAATTAGTTTGTTTACGAATGAAACCCTGCAGTGGTTTTCACCTTAGTTTGACTCATTTGAGCACACGAGGACAATCAGAAAGCAATTGTACTCGGTTATGGAGTGGAACAATTGAAGCTTGCTGGGAGTAAATTTGTTGTGGACATTTTCACAACATTCAGATCCAAAGTATTTCACCTAAGTAGTAATATCGTGTGTTAGACAACAGCCTTGTCCTCTTACGTGTTATCTGAACACAAATATATAAAGAACCTTTTTTTTAACTCGTCTCCACGGCTGTTTGATTAAAGCTCTATGTTCACAATCTTGCTGACAAATTTTTATCCACTACTGTACACCTACAGCGGTGGACAGAAAAGTGGAAATGGCTTTGCAATTGTCATAGTATCTAAAAGATGTTGTCATTGTTCGGAGATCTTATTTTCTGAGTCAGTTAACTGGTCACTCCATCACCCTGGCTTTTTTTTTTGTCATAGTGTTTGTGTTACTAAATCGTTGAGATTGTGTGGTATTTTCTTCCCTGTCTCCTTTCTCTTACGATTCCCATTTTGTCCTGTGGGTGTGTGGGTGTCTGTTTTTGTATCTGACTGGGCGTGGCACTTAATCATCACCTGCCTTGCAATCAGTCTACGCACCTGAAAGTAATCCGTAATCAGGCTCTGCAGCATTTCAGCCCCGGCTTCTCCTCCGCTGTGTGCTGTATCTGCTAGTCTGGTAACACACATACAACGCCAGCTAAAGTCGCTAGTCTGTAGTGAATTTACCTGATCCTGTAGCAGCTTTGTTCTCTCTGTTTCAGGGTCACGGTCCATCACAAGTCTTGCTGTCAGCCTACTTCAGCCTCCATCTCAGCTAATCTGCTACCACCATCTAAAGTAAAATACACTGTTAACTCTTGCACCTCAATCTGCCGCACTATTCTGCTCTTGTGTTCTTTCAGAAGCTTTTGGATTAATTATGCTGGTACTTTTACACCAATATCCTGAGGCCAGTAGTGTGAAGCAGGATATTTTCTCATCCAGGTAAATTCAGGGTAAACCCTGGGTTTTCTGTAACACAAAGGTTACCATGGTGGTATATCACCATGGTAACTTGTGCTGCAAATCGGTACAGCTCTAGATTACAGATCAACAGGTATAAAATCACCACAGATTATCCAATGAATTCTCTGAAAAATGAGGTCACCATTCCTGGAAGATCCGTCAGATCTTTGTTTATAGATAGTGAGAGGGTCACATTTAAAAAAAAAAAAAAAAAATCTTCTAAATCAGGGGTGGGCAACTCCAGGCCTCAAGGGCGAGTGTCCTAAGGTTTTAGATGAGTCCTTAATCCAACACAGCTGATTCAAATGGCTAAATGACCTCATCAACATGTCCTGAAGTTCTCCAGAGGCTTGGTAATGTGATTACCCAGGGTAATATCTAAAACCTGCAGGGCACTGGGCCTCGAGTTGCCCACCCCTCTTCTAAATGGAGTTTTCCATTTGAAGTCATGAGTCCGAATTTTCAAGTGGAACACGCCCTCAAGTCAGACTTCTAAAGACCATTACACATCGATGGCATTGCAAAAAAGAGACATGAAATTCAGATTTTTCTGGATCTGAATTTGCTGTGTAACAACAAAAAATGATATCGACATTATTTCAGAAAAAGTAATCCTCAAAAAATGCACTGTGGAAAAAAAAAAAGGGGGTCAACAAATCAACATCAAGCAATGCTGAGCTGGTCCTGATGTTTCTACACAACAAAAGAAAGAAACAGAGATTCTGGGTTTTCTGGTTTCTGTCTCGGTTCTTTCGGTTGAGCTCTTGTTGGCAGAGTGAAGATTACATCTGAGGAGACAGAGAAATAATTTAAGAGAGACAACTGACCTAGAGCGTTTCGCTCTATGTCTGAGATAACACTGTATTATTTTAGGATTTGTATATACAGCACTGGTGTGCATTTTGAGCTATGAACACACTTGTTGCTAAGTGCAGTGGTCTCAATGGTCAGATCTGTTTATTCGCATTTGAAAAATCTGCAAAATGCTCCAAATTTGTCCAACGAAAGTACGTGGTCGGTGTGAATAGCTGCAATAAGAATAGGTGATAAGAATATTTTTAACACAGGAAATATTTGCATTTTACACATCCGGTGTTTAAAGGCCTTCACTTTGAAAGTCAAGGCTGGCCCGCCAACCCCAACTTGAAAAGCCAAGATGGCGGCAGTGCACGTAAAGATTAGTAAAACTGTAAAACTGGCAGTCTGTACTTCTAGTGTTGTGTATCTGTGATTTGCTCAATGAACCATACACAGAGGACTGACCCGGCTCTATCACCGTGCTGCCACAGTGTTTTAAGCATTGCACTGTTTTGATGGTGATGCATGAATGGCTCTACTCTACCATGCTAAGGAGCAAAACAAATCCTGCTTTCTGTTGCTTTTCCAATTTTACTACTGGAACACTTGAGACACATCACTCCGATATCTGGTTTCTGAGGCAAATTAAACAAAAGTCCCTGATGAGCATCAGTGATAGATACTGTACCTTTGCTTTACCTGCAGCAACTGTGTTGCTTTCGGTCTGTGTTGTCTGTTCAACCACTTCATATTTTGGGTAGCACTATTGCCTCACAGAAAGAAGGTCCTGGGTTTGAATCCACTATCTGGCGATGGGCCTTTGCGACTTCTCCCCATCTCTGTGTGGGTTCTCTCCGGGTACTCTGGCTTCCTTTAACACTTGCCTTCAGTTAACTGGTGATTCTAAATTGCCCATAGGTGTGAATGTGAGAGTGACTGCCCCTCTGTGTTGGCCCTGCGATAGTCTGGCGACCTGTCCAGGGTGCATTCCACCTCCCGTCCTATGACAGCTGGGATAGACTCCAGCCTCCCAGTGGAAGTGGAATTTATGTTTCAGCAGGGGTAGCACATTAGCAGTCTGCTGGCAGTCCGGGAGATGGCTCGTCTACCTGCAGAGAGCATCTGTTGTCCTGCAAAAACTGGTCTGCGGGCTCCTCTAGCTCGTTCTGTTGTTGTTCGATCAGCCAGCCAGAGCAAAGATCTAACATACGTACGCTGACCTCTGCTGTTGCTCCCTTCCCCATTCAAGCTCACTTGTCAGCCAATCAGCTTTCAGCAGATGTATACATCATGCATGTCAAGTGACGTGCAGTTCTGATTTTGAAGCACTGCACAGGAGCACTGCTGTGTTGGGTAAATACCCCTTTCTACTCACTGTCCAAACAAAAACAGGTATGCAGATGGACACACTTCTGGAACCATAACTTATACTTTATCCTGTTAGGTTGAGTGAATCCAGATAAAGGAAGCCCTGGGTATGTTGAGCTCCCTTGGTAGCACAGGGCCATGGTCTCTAGAGGGTTACCTTGCAAACATGTTTTTATTAGCTCCTGGGTGGATCTTTCTCAATTTTCACACAATGGCACAGACTTTTTTTCTTTTTTTTGGGGGGGGGGGAGTCCCAGCATTTCCCATTCAGCTTTGAGCCAATTTATAAATGCTATATTGCTAACATGCTAAAGATGATGAACATGGTAAATCTCCCAGTAATATGTTGAAATACTATAATAGAAGTTATCCAGCTATGTTGGCTGAGGTACTGAGAAATATTAAGACTACTCCCCTGTATAACCATGTCTATTATTGGTCCTCTGTGTTGTTTTCATTCAGTCATGAGGAAGTTGATTTTTTTTTTTCATTTTTCTGTAGCTGGAATACAGCCTAGGGGATCCTAATTTAATGATGTCTAAAGCAGGTTAGGAGCCTCCATTATGAGAAGCTGAGTTTGGTGGCGTGTTTGTGATGGCTGTGTTGTGCTGAACATAGCTAACGTGCTCTATGTGGGCCACGAATCCCGGAGCATCAGTGCTTGCCAAGAGCACTGCGAGACGAGATGCAGTACATGACATTCCGCTACCTCAGTTTCCATGGATACCACACCTGATTAGACACAAAGTCATGCATGTGCCCTCTGGATTGTGACAGCTAGTCGGCTGACATCTCTCCAAGAACCTGTACTACAACTCAGAAAAAGGAAAGAGGTAAAAAAAAACAAGAAGAAGGAGAAAACCACCACAGTGGAACTTTCGCACCCCCCCCCCCCAAAAAAAAAAAACCCGCTATCACCTTTTATCCTGTGTTTAACTGTGCGATGCACAGAGATGTTGACTCTTCCTCCTTCCGTGTTGATCTCCCATTTTGGCTCGTGATCAAATGTTTGACAATCCAGAGATGTAATCGACTTTATTCCCTCTGTCTTTATTTTCTATTTGAACCCTTTATTCGTTTTTCACATTCACTGGCTCCATTCCCCATTCCCTCTGCTCAGCATGCATGAAGCGGACAGCACGGGGAGCCCAGAGATCTATAATCCCCCTACAGGAGAGAAGTGGATGACTTTAATGATTTAAATCTGGTCAATGAGCACCTTCTCTGATTTAAAATGAGAAATTTGAAGGCTTGCTGGAATTAACCCAAAAACAGGACCACACTCACCACATCAGCATTCCCCTAAGTCAATGGTCATTGACTGCAGTAAGTAGGTGCTTAATCATTTTTAATTAGAGATAATCAGACATCTTGTCCATTCTAGTTACAAGAGGGCAAAATTGAGGTCTGCGAGGATCAAAGTTCTCGATTTGACATTCTGACTGAGTTCTCTAAATCTGACATTGTTAATTCAAGATTTTTGCCTCGCTCCCTTGCCACCACGGAAGGACCCAGTGAGCTGTGTTCATATAAACAAGTCGGTTTCGAGGATAATTTATTGTGTGACAGCGGCACTTACAAAACAGAGCAAAACTGCAAGTGAAGTGTTGGAGAATGCTCAGCAGAGTCCAGGCTGGGTGTGGCAGTGCAGTCTCTCTCGCTGGTGGTATCTCTTAGTAATGAGGCCCTGTGAAGCCACGGCTCTCACCCCTCGCTGGGCCCTCATACATCATTAATGTTCCCACATCATAGTCCTGATAATTACCGGGGACGTGAATGTCACCTCAGTCGCGCCTCCTCACCAGAGGATGACAGCGCGAGGTCTGTGGTCTGCCACGAGTGCCAGATCTCACGCGTGCGCTCTTCTCACGCACACGCTCAGAGTCTCTTCGCACACTCGCAGATATACAGATTTCATCCAAAGTGAGCCATATGTGTCCTCTTATTATATTCACAACACATGGGACGCTTGACTCCTTTGGCTTTGTTCCAGTAAGGCGCTCAACTTTCCTGCACAGACACTGAAAAGTATCTGCGTTAAAACTAAAGTTAGCTCACCCAGCTTACAAAACAGCCCCGTTTTTCTTACTTCCTATTTCAGTTACGCAGACATTCGGATAACTTTCTTTTATGCATTTATGTCCTCAAACTTTTACATGGCGCTGCTGAGAGGTCTGCCTCTATGCTGGCTTTATGAAGGTGAATTTAATATAACTGTATAGTTCAAGCCCAGTATTCCAAAGCGTTATGTCCATATTAGATGATTCTACTCTTTGGGTCTAGTGTAACTGTTGAGTGCCACAGAGGAAGTAATTTTCTTCTTAAAGCAGCATTGTGAAGCTGCTAAATGTATCTGTTTGATTCTGTGAAGGGTGGATGGAGGCTAAAAGGCATTGTACTGACTTGGCAAACACAAAAATGTGGTTAATATTCTGAAAGGGAATATAATAGGAATATAGAAGGAGTCTAATTTTTTCATCCCTTAACTCTCACAAACCATTCATCCTCAGCTCAAACAGTAAAAGGCATTCATTTAGGGGAAACTTAGAACTGGAAACTTAGTTCAACATTTAAAGTTGTGCATTTTTGTGAAATGTGAGCTTCTTAACTTTGATCTGTGTGAAGTGACTGAGCTCCTGCGAAGTGTGAACTTGCACAGAACTGCCTTCGAGACGCAACGCCGGAAGTAAACCGCTGTTACGTAGGACACAGATGATTGCATCCCAGCAGATCTGCAGCTAGATTAGCCACATCCATGACTGCTGCTGTTTAAAGTGTTGATGCGGCACAAAGAAAGGCTCTGGCTCGTGTTGTCGCTGATCGTGAAAGTGTATTGACGTTCTTGTCTGTCATCTGAAACAAGCAAACATCTTCCTCTCTCTTTTTTTTTTTTTTTTTTAGAGAAATCGAGGAGTGGATGAGCCACAGAACACACCGTCAGCATTTTTCACTGGATTTATTTACCTTCACTGCTTGAGTGCATTTTTGCCTTAGGGCCTGGCTCCTTTGGCTGCAGTATTAAGGCCTGTTTAAAAAAGCTGCAACATGTACACCAAACTAGCCATCTGGACTGTGATAAATCTACTAATATCAAAAGCAGAAGGTTAAAGACCGCTTTGGTTTACCAAAGAATCAAGTAGTCTTAAGCGTGCCTGCAGGAGAATGGCATAAATCAAGCATCTAAGAGTTCTTCTAATTGCATAATCATCTTCAATTACAAGTGACTCGGATATTTCTCTTTAAATCTGCCACAAATGCAATCCTAGAATTTTGAAATTGGACTCAAACTTCTGCAGAAAAACTGATGATTAGAAGCAAGTTTAGTTGAAAAATCTTCAGCTACCTCTGTAGAAATAGTGTGAATATATGTGGATTGATCAGCTTTGAGGCTATATTTCTCTAAAGAGTTTTTCTTTCATACATATCAGAAAACTCTTGAAGACAGATCTCAATAAAATGAAAATAGCTAAAGTTGTGCCGCTGTATAAAACCGGGGATAGACGCCACTTCACAAATTACAGGCCTGTTTCTTTACTACCACAATTCTCCAAAATCCTAGAAAACCTGTTTAATAAACGATTAGACAAATTCTTAGATAAATATAAATTACTCTCTGACAGTCAATATGGATTCAGATCAAAAAGATCAACATCTCTGGCATTAATCGAATCAATTGAGGAGATTACGAATGCTATAGATCAGAAACAGTATGCAGCTGGAGTATTTCTGGATCTCAAGAAAGCATTCGACACAATCAATCATGACATATTAATTAATAAACTGGAACGGTATGGGATTAGGGGGGTTGTACTGCAATGGGTGAAAAATTATTTAAGTGACCGGAAACAATTTGTGAAGCTGGGTGTCCATTCCTCATCATGCTTGGACATTGCTTGTGGTGTTCCACAAGGCTCTGTACTGGGTCCAAAATTATTTATTATTTATATAAATGATATTTGTAAGGCATCTGATATATTAAAATTAGTATTATTTGCAGATGACACAAATATTTTTTGTTCTGGGGGGAATCTAAAGGAGCTGCTGGATACAATTACTTCAGAAATGTGCAAAATTAAAAAATGGTTTAACAGGAACAAACTATCGCTAAATCTAAGTAAAACTAAAATTATCTTATTTGGGAATTCCCTTAGAAATGCACAAGTGCAGATTCATGTAGATGGTGTGGAAATTGAAAGAGTACTTGAACATAAGTTTCTTGGTGTGATTATAGATGATAAATTAAACTGGAAGTCTCATATAAATCATATACATAACAAAATTTCAAGAAGTGTCTCAATCTTGAGTAAAGTAAAACACATTCTGGACCACAAATCACTCCACATTCTCTATTGTTCCCTGATTGCACCGTATTTGAATTACTGTGCAGAGGTTTGGGGCAATACTTACAAATGTTCGCTATCATCAATCTTTATATTACAAAAAAGGGCCATAAGGATAATCCATAAAACTGGTTACAGAGATCATACAAATCCACTATTCTTAAAATCAAAAATTCTAAAATTCACAGATCTGGTTCATTTTCTCACAGCACAAATTATATATAAAGCAATAAATAACCTGCTTCCTGACAATATTCTAAAAATGTTTTCTAAAAGGGAACGGGGATACAATTTGAGGGGGGAATTAAATTTAAAACATCCTCGTATCCGTACAACATTAAAAAGTTTTTGCATCTCTGTGTGTGGAGTGAAGCTGTGGAACAGACTAAGTAAAGATATGAAGCAATGTCCAAGCATGGCGCAGTTTAAAAAGCGGTTTAAGGATATGGTTTTTACAGGGTACAGGGAAAAGGTAGAGATTTGATAGGGTGTTCTTGTCTAATATTTTCATGTGTGTGCGCATGCACGGGTTTGTTGGTATGGGTATATATGTATGTGTATGTGTATGTATGTATATATGTGTATGTGTATGTGTATGTGTGTATATATATATGTATATATATATATATATATATATATATATATATATATATATATATATATATATATATATATATATATATATATATGTGTGTGTGTGTATATATATGTGTATATATATATATTAAATATATATAAAATTGTAGGTTGTGTATCCTTCAGGTGTTAATGGGGTTATTGAAAATGTGTATATGTGCGTATGTGTGTATATACGTAGGTATAGATAGATAGAAACATATATGTGTATATATTAAAAAAAAAAAAAAAAAAAAAAAAAATTACACATAACATATAATGTAATTACAAGGAGGTATTTCTGTAGTCTGTTGATACTAGATAGTGGAAAAGGGGTGGGATTAAATAAGCTTATGCTTCTTCCTGCTCCTTTTTGAACATGGACGTTATTTGGAGTTGTGGTTGCTCGTTTTCCTTTTGTTTGCTTTGTTCATTTGTCTCTTTTAATTCTATTTTTTTTTTTTATACTTTTTCAACATGTTCAAAATAAAGATTCAATCAATCAATCAATCAATCAATATGTGAACATATATTTCAGATCTGTGAGGCCAAATACCTGTTTTGTGAATCATAAGACGCGAAAGATCTAAAGATCTGAAGCACTGTTCAGTTTCATTTCAGCATCATGGATTTCCCATAAATGTGGCACTTGTGGGTTTAATGGTTGTGCTGACTTTGCACTCGCAATCTCTTCAGTGGTAATTCATGAAAATGAGAACTCAAATGTATATTGGGGGAAGCAGTACAAACCTCTGTTATGGCTGTCCAATTAAACGTGATTTATGGACGAATCACTTCAAACAGTTGCATCTCAGTCTGTAAGTAAGCACACAAAGAAGCCATTATGGCTAAATACATCGGGATCGCTGTCATTTACCATGTGTTTTTGCTCGAGGAGTCGCGGCAAAGTTTCTGAATTGCAAGAAAACTGCAAGATTCACACTGTTTGGTCTTTATTGACTAAATCCAGACTATAGAGACTCCACTTGCGGCTAATTGCTCTGTACATCAACTGACACAAACTCAAAGACGCCCCATCCATTCATTCTTTACCTGCGGCGAGTAATCTGACTGTAGCTTTTTCTTTAATCTGCAGCTTTTATATCAAATCCCAGTGGGTGCAGTGGAAATCTATAACCCAGTGGTAGTTTTTTTTGCTGGACCATAGCATTTTTACATGTTGTAAACATCATCTGTGACCCGATGCACCCTGTCCAGCACCTCCTCAAACTACTCCCTTCTGGTAAGGCAATACATGCACGCACCACAAGGTTTGAAAAGCAGCCTCTTTCATTCCCAAAGCTGTCAAACTGTTGAGAATGGTCTGACACACACCCCTACCCCACCCCACCCTCCAGAGCTCCCTACACACTCACTAAAACACGGACACAGGCACACAAATACACTCATAGAGATATACTGTATACTGTTAGACCTCTGCCAACATGCCCCGTGGCCCTTGTGTTACTTGCTTGCACAAGGGCCACGGGGCATATCGCACTTTGCATTTTGTATCGCTACTTAACGCAGGCTTCAATTTGTTTACTGTCTATTTGCGTGCAGGACTGCCCTCTAATGCTGCCTTTTAATTGTATGTGTACTCTTCTTTGTACTTTTGCAGTAAATGTGCTTTAAATGTCCTCTATGTGTCTTTTCAATTGTTTATAATGCTATTATTATTGTTACTTTAATATTAATACTCAGGTAGCGCCGTAGATATTGGGTTGTGCAATTCTCCCTTGCACAGCAGCGCATTATCATTGTCTCAGCTGTTTTCCTTACCACGCAGAGAGCTGACCATTTGACCCAGCGGGCCTTTGCCCCGTTCTTTTTCCTCTGAGACAAATATTTTCAAATCTGGCATCAACAGTTCTCTGTTTGCAGCAAAAATGCTCTTCCTCTGTTGGCTGTTCAGAGGAAGAAACAGCAGTCTCATAAGCACAGTTGACTTTTGGGGGTCGTCCTGCTGCCCTCTCGTTTCTTCCTCCTTCTTCTTGTCTCCTTTTTTACTTTGATTTAGCTCCTTATTTCTTTATGCCAGTTCGAATGAATATGGCTGACCATCAGCGAAATGGCTTGTGATCCACCCACAGGATAATAGCGTAACCGTGGGGGAAGTCAGCCTCACACATGTAAACAGATTAATATGCAGGGTGATTAGTTCAGCTGGCACACTGATCTGAAATTATATCTTTATGCTGTTAGCTGCACTGGCTATTACAGGGAGGCTACTTGCTGTGTTTACTTTGGGCCGGACTTGAAGATAAGCGTTCAAGACAATTCATGGAAAAATAATGTTTGTTTGGAAAGCTGCAGAAATGTAAATCTTGCCTCAATATTCATTGTTTTTACATGAGTCCTCATTTTCCTGGCTCTAAACTGAGGAGGTGGTACGTGCAAAGAAGCACAAGCCATCAGGCCACATTTATAGCAGATATGCAGGATGATATTAAACCATAATTTTAGTTTAAGAATTGGTAAAGCATGCAAAGTTCACACTGTAATAAGTCAGAGCAGATAACTGCAGGTGCACTGAGACAAGCTATACTATATAATGTCAGCAGATCTATTTGGTACCGAAGACCAGGTATTCTTTTTTTTTTTTCTGAAAAACATATGAATAATGAAAAGAATTCCAGGTGAAACATTCAAATCTCCAGAATAAAAGGCCAATTCATGTTAAAATATTCAAAACCTCCATCATGATTTGGCACCACGGAGTGAGACTTATCATTCTGGCTGTCAAATCACCCATGTGACTGAACAGATGTTGGCACCTTCTTCAATTCTTCTTCACTTTTTTCTTCTCGGTTTTTCTTTCTCTTCCGCCAGGATACGGACAGGATGCGAACACACACACACACACACACACACACACACACACACACACACACACACACACACACACACACACACACACAGACATGCTCTCAGTTCAGAACTAACCCTCATTTGGCCAATTACTCTGACCTTCCAAATTGCAGACCATCCAAAAGCCTCTTAGAGTGAATGTAACATCCCCTCCTTCCCTGCTCTCTGGAGAGATATTCAGCATGCTCCTCTAACCCTACTGATAGGACAATTTAGCTTTAAACGAGCCTGTTTTGCCTCAACACATTTCTTCCCGCATATCTTCCAGGGCTGTGGGTTTTATTGATCGCTGTTGTCCCTGGAGTCTTGGTGCCTGGACTGGGGCACTCGGCAGCAGCTGGTTGGGCTGCTGATGGTTGTTAGCCCCGCTGGCTGCTCTGTTCTGGGCTTTGTGCTGTGCCAGGCTCAGCAGCTACCCAGCTCCCCTACAGCCCTGTCTGAGCGCGCTTGTTAGGAAGCTGCCTAAAATAGAGGAGAAATATCTTGTCTCACTGCACCGCCCCTATCCGCACGCCTGGCTGGTTTAGCTGCCTGGCTGCTGGCGCAGGCTTACCTGGTACCTAGAGTGTAGGGTTTACATAGCTCCGTGTGCGCGACGAGTCTGAACCTGTGGCTGATCTCTGTCGTGTCCTAAGATGAGGCTTGGATGCATTGTTTATCTTAACACGTTTTCATCTGGCGACCCGCTCCCTGGCTATCTCCCAGGAGAAGTGAGTGCAGGAGACCTGAAGCGAAAGTCAGGGCTCAAGGTCTGCCTCTCCGCCTCCCAGTCACAATAAATCCTTTCTGGTTAGTAGCGCTACACTCGTGCTTTTGCTGTTGGGTTAGTTGGATGTTGTTTTTGTTGTTTTAGGTATTTTTCTCCACCTAATCGTTCAAGCATTGTCTCAGTCATGTGAGAGTTTACTAAAATACCCAGCATGGGGCAGATAACAGTTTTAAATGAATTTTAATTTGCAAAATAATCATATTAGTAAGTGTTAGTGTGTCATGGGTCCCATCCAGTTATTTGGTTCATTAAACTAGTGCTATCATTACATTGGCCAGTATGCCAATTGTTTCCCGTTACAGTAGTTTTATACTGGTTTAATAGCACCACAGACAGCCTTCAGCAAATATCTGAGTTGCTGGGAGGTATTGCTCTTGGCAATATTGAGGCCAAGCAGTGAACATCAGCACACACAAACAGCCAACAAATCAATGTTCATATAACCTCCTAGACACCTATACACATACTGACATAGCGGATATCAGACAGCAGCAGTCAATATATTTTCAATTCAGATCTGTCAGTTAAGTGTCAGATATTTCATGGCACCTCTGCACTTCATCATGATTTATTACACTCTTGAGAGAATCATTTTGTACAAATCATGGCTGATTCATAGATTGTTTTCTTGGTGAAAGCACATGAAGTCGTTATTGTTGTTCTATATTCACCACACATAGCTTATTTACAGAAATGCCCTCTCTTAATTGCCCATCTACCTTTTCTTTGTAGGGCAGCCACGTCGTCCGTAACTTAGCCGTGTGCTGGGTTGACAAGCAGTGATCATGTAATTAACACATCCTGAGATGTGAGTGATGGAGCTCTGAATATAGAAGACGTGATGGAAAATAATGACACTTGGTCAAATGATAAATTAATGCTTTTAAAGATGCAAATTGAACACGACTACAAAAAAAAATCTCTCCTTTAATCTCTAATGTTGGAACAGGCACCCAATTTAGAATTCCTCGTTGATTTAAAGCGTGTGCCAACATCAGATTGATTTGCATATATTACAAATATGCACACATATTCACGTTCTGATCTTGGGAGAAAGATGAGGTATTATGCATGTGCTTCTTTTCTTAAATCCACAAAATACTCTTAAGTATTTCCATGGAAACTGTAATAAAGAAAAAAGTATATACAATATAGTGAGGTGCATTCAGAATCAATGTGTGGCTATAGCATTGGCATACATCACAAAGGAAGTATGGGGCTTTTATTACACATTAAACTTGACAATCCACTGAATAGATTTGTACTATTCACGCTATTCATGTGTGTTTAAATAATAACTTCACATGAAATGAGTGCAGGAAAGTTTTAAGTATGATCTCCACTGGATTTTTTTTTGCGAACTGCTAATGGTATAAGAATGCTGGCATATATATTCCTAAAATATTCCACATTTTGTTTAGATTAATCCAAAATCACTCGTCAAGTCTGTGTTTCATAACTGTAATATCACTATGTGTGAAAATTGTCAAATTGAAATCATAAGCGATAATAATTCAGGACAACGACATGATAGTGATGGCAGTTTTATCGCAGTAAGATTTTTATCTTTGGTAACCACCTGACAAAACTAACGGTGAAACCACTTATATTCTTAAAACTGAATTTACATCCAGCAACTACCACATGTTTTTTCATGTGGATACATTTTCACAGCAAGTTTGTCAAGAATTGAAAAACATGTAATAATTTAATTGGCATTCAAGCCTGGGTAAGAAAAAAAAACTGAGTAGCTAAAGAAACTGACCATTTGGCCTAAAGCGATTTGCTGCGCGGACAGAAGAGCAATGAGACATCAGATTCAGAGATTCAGGCAGTTTATCTGGTGTTAAATGTTATATAAGGCTTCGCTCACTTGTCTGTTCTGTTGGACATAAAAAGCTGGTCATTGCAGTGAGTAATGACCATGTTATTTATGAACAATTTTAGTCGCCAGCAGCTAAAGTTTAGCTCATGCTAATTGCTAATCAAGCTTTACTAGCTAACCTTGTGAGTGACTGGTTGTTATTGCTATGCGCCAGAGCTATGAATGGTGTAAAACTTGTAGCTTCTGGGTTTAGATGAAACCGATATGAAATTATGTGAAACATATGCTGCAGAATTGTCTCAGCCTGGCAGCCCTATAAGGAAAACCTGATTCTGCTACTGTATGCATGTAAAGTAAGTAACACTAAAGCAGTGATGTGACGCAGGATTATTGATTTTCTTGTCTTCACTATTTGACGTATTTTCTAGAGATTTAAATGTCTTTAACCTTGAGCTGTTGTAGGACTGTGATCTGATCATCCCAAAGCACCCTGTTTACAGCTCACTGCCATGATACACACTTGAAGCCCACTTGTAATCATCCAGAATACCACAGGCATCTGATTTCTGGTTGCACTTCCAAAAAGTCGAAAAGAAAAAAGAAAACACTCATATAGATTTCTGGTTTGCTGCAACTATTTCTCCACGAGGGTTTGAGAATATTGTATGAGTTACCCACATCAGCACCAAGGACATTGGCTAGCCGTAGTAAGGGAGGGCTGTTTTCTCTTGTGGGGAATCGACCGTGCAAAAGACATAAGTAAAGTTTTGAAAGTAGGAAAAAAAATTTAACAGATGACTTTACCCACACACATACAACATACCCTGGATACTTACTGTACAGCTGTGGTCAGAAGTTCAGAAGTTTGCATACATGCATGAGCATGAATATCGTGGTCAATTTAAGCTTTTAATAATTTATTAGAACTGTTGTTTTTCTAGATTGAATGATTGTAAAGCATACATCTTTAATGGCTTCAGGAAAACAAGAACTGGGTGCAGAAGTTTGAATTTATTTAGGATTTTCTTTAATCCACACATCTGAAATTATACGTACAGTCTCAAATATATGCAAACACTTAAATGTTTTAATTAAGTGGTGCTGAAGGCTCAACAATTTGTCTTAACTTGACAAGGCCAAGCTCTATTAACGTCTCATTAGTAATCAAGATTTGGCACAACTGGTAGTTTGCTAGCATAAAAATTAATTGTTTGACAGCATTCACTGGATTAACCAATACTCATAACAATGAGAAAGTGCAAGAAACTCAGAGAACATCTAAGAAGGAGTATTTTGGTTTTAATGATTTCTTTAAAAATGTTCTTTTTCCAGGGTGGAATGATTGTGCAGCATGCATGTTTAATGACCTTATAAAGCAAGAATTGTATTTTTCTGTTATCTACAGAGGAGTAAAATCGTGCATACAGGCTTAAATATATACACACACCCACTAATATTTGGTTAAATGTCCCTTAGTGAGTTGTGGCTTAACTTAGATGCTTTTGGTAGCCGTCAAAAACTTCTGAAGACTTCATTTTTAACATATCCATAAATTTTCAATAGGACTGAGCTCGAGTCTTTGGGAAGGCCATTCCAGAAGCTTAATGTTAGTCTGCCTTAGCCATCCATTCCAAAACCAGCTTTGATGTGTGTTTGGGATCATTGGCTTGTCAAAAGAGCCAGTTGTGTCCAAGTTTCAACCATGCAGCTGTTTATGTAAGGGTGAAGTTGAAGAATTTGGAGGCAGTCCTCCTTTTTCATTGTGCAATAGACCAATACCACCGACAGCAAAACAGCCCCACAGCATGATGCTACCACCACCATGCTTGACAGCTGGTACAGTGTTCTCAGGTTTGAAAGTCTCACCTTTACTCCTCCAAACACGCTCAATCTTTGCCTCCTGTGATTGTAAAAACCTTTCTTTAGAAGGCATTTGGTTTGTCCATGATGACAGTTGCAAATTAAATTCAAGGTTAATAATGGCTATTTTGGTGAAGGAGCTTCTTTGTTGGTCAGCACTCTCTCAGTCCTTGGTGATTTAACTTTGCTGGACAGAGAAACTGGTGTTCCAGCAGTTTTCATTTCATGGCAGGCTTGAGCCTCAGTGTTTCCTGAACATCATACCAAATTTCCTGTAATCTGAGGGTGACAGTTTTGGTCCTGCTCCACACTTTGGCAAAGTGGTGACACATCTGAATAACTTGCACTTGCGTACAGTTGTTTGAACTCATGATCCTCGAGTTGTTTAGAAATGCCTCCAAGAGACCCTCTCAAGCTGTCTAAATCTACAATTCTGCTTCTTTGATGTTTACTGAGTTTCTTGGACTTTCCCATTTTTCAGAGTATTCAGTATTCAGTCAGTTCAGTGCATACTGTCAAACAAAAACTTTTTATGCTGGCAAAGAAAGTAACAGATGTGGTTCATTGTGATAACTAACGAGAAGCTAACGGGCCTTTTGCTATTGTCGAAGATATTGTTCTTCAGCACGACTTATTAACAGAGAGCGTATGTATGTATCTAAGCTTGTGTGTACACTTTTGACTCTGTGTGGATTAGAGAAAAGTCCAAATAAATTCAAACTTCTGCGCCAAATTCAAAGAGTTCAAAGAAATCACTAAAAGCCCCAAATTACCATGACATTCATGCCTATTGAGTTCATGTAAACTTGAGACCTCAACTGTATTTGCAAGCATACTGTTTATGCTGTTACACAGAAGCAGTTTACTTTTATGCAAGCTGATGAAGAGAAATATGTAATGACATCCATTAAGCTGCAGTTTTGAGCACTTCCACTTCACAATGACGAGGCATTTTTCAGAGATTTAACAGTTATTTCTTTTTCTTTTCTTTTCCACAGATTAATAGGAAAAAAAACACCTTCCTATAAACTACCACACTTAACGCCATGACACTGGGTTTAGCTGAGTCACTGGCTGTTGTGCCACCGCCAGTTAACTGGTAAAGAAACTGCTATCAAACGATCTTTGCCAACAAAATCACGCCACTTCATACGAGCCAAACTAAAGTGTGTTTGAGTGTAATATTCATCGACAGTTCAGTGACTAATTTGATATACAGGCCATCATTTAATGTACCGTATAGCACATCATATTCCATCTAACACTTCCTGACAGAAAGCCAATACATCAGGCACAGTTCTGGGTAAAGCCTGAGGATAGAGTTTTATTTTGCTAAATGTAATAGCAGTTCTCACATAGCTGCGCGCCCATTAAGTTAAACAAGTGACGGCAAAAAGATGACAGGATTGATAATTTTCTGTTCGCTGTAGGTCACTGTTTATGCTTGTTTACCTGTACATTTAATATGGTGCTACAGTTTGTTTCTATAACATCCTTTCTACAATTTAAAAAAGGGCTGTTTTTTCTTTTCTTTTTTATTGCCAAAGTTTAAACCTCTCAGAAATGCTTGACATAAGGTAGCTGATTAACATAACATACATAAAAATGAGTCAAGATGATCTGAGATATGATTTCAGGTAAACACAGCAATCAGTGCCATCTGGAGCAAGATTTTCTTTGCTTTGTCCCTCGTTTTACATTAGCAACCTACAGATTAAAAAAAAACAACAACAACAACAACAAAAAAAACACATCAGAAGTCTTTCTTATCTATTTGCTTTGGTCTCTCAGTTAAAATAATAAGAATTAAAAAAAATACATTACAGTCCTAATGGGATGAGCTATTTTTAAAAGAACGCCATCACATCTGTCATGTTCACTTTTCATAAAGGCCATTTTGAGCTAGTTTATAAACTGCAATGAAGCAGCAGCATGGGAGAAGACTGATGCGCCTCTTCATCACCACTCCACCCTCTCCCAAAAAGGAGAGAAATTAATTAAATTCTGGGTGAGACAAAGGCTTAGAACATAAAGGGCTGCTGTTAGCATTTTTCTAGCCCATTGATTCCTTGTTACTACTGCACATTATGGCCCCCCGAACCCTCATAAATCAATTCATACCCTATTGTCCTTTTCAGAAGGCCCTCTTCACTGTTGGCTCTAACATGGCCGAGGTGACAATAATCTATTGTTTCAGTTTAAAGCTCAGTGCTGCACCCCAGACCCATGGCCGCTGAGGGCATCAGGATGTATGTGCTGCCTGCAGGAAGCCAGGGTGAGGGTGGGTGCAGGGACTACTGAGCAGTGGCAGAAAGACGGGTTGATCTCTGCAACACAGGAAATCTATCTTTGTCTTTCTGAGAGGTATGCATACTGTAGCAGAAATTTAGAACATGCTGGTGAACCCTTCGTCACTTGACTACTTAAAATACTTTGATTTCATCTAAATGAAGTTCAAAAAAACTTGTAGGAAGATGTTAAGGGAAAATTCAATCCCAGATGAAAGTGCGCGGGCTTGTGTTGGAAGAAAAGTGATTTCCTCGAGTGTGGACTGAAATTGAAAACTATTTAACAGAAACATAATGTGCCACTTCTCTGTTCTCTGTTTTTTTTAATGATTGTGGCTTTAAACGTTCCCCGAGGTATCTGTTTGGTTAGATTATAATTTATTTTCCATTTTGGTTCATCAAAAGGTACTGCATGAATCAAAATGCAACTCATGTGCCAACATGTAGAAAGCTGGTAATAAAAATGTCCTCTTCTAGTTATTAAAAACCAAACAGAGCCTGGTACAAACTGCTCATTTTCAACAAAAGGTCAGGTATGCCGGAGAAGGAAAAACTCTCTAATTAAGATTTTTCCTCTGTTTTGTGTGTAAAACTAAATGGGTTATGAATTTCTTACAGTCATATTATGTGCACACACCTTTAAAAAGACAGGATTTTAGTCATGCACATGTGTTGTGAGGGCATCCATCTAAGCAATAGGAGATTTCATTCATTTCAGTTTAATTGCCTGTATCAGAAAGTTTAGTTAGAAACTCTTGGGGGGGAGTGTGTTATAGACTGTGACTCAGGAGGTAAACATGGGTGAAAAACCAACAGAAAAACTGTAAAAGTCCTTTTTTTTTTAGCTTAGTTGTTTGCAGCTGAGTTACACTCACACTCCAGATCGATCGCAACTGTCCAGTGGACTTTGGTGGACCAGTGAAGCAGCTCGTTAGACATCAGAGATTACCCTGGGATCGTTACACATGACAGATTGATAAAATAGTAATATATAATACAATTTTGATCTTATGTCACTGAAACATCCTCTGGGGATAGCGAAGTGAAACAGAAGATTTAATTCTATAATTTAAAGCTTCTGTAAACCGCGGGCTGCAGTCAAAGCCATAGAAGGTGTTGAGCTAATTTTACTCTTAAATTGCTGTACAGTTTAATGCAGTTGTAGTATTTGGTGCTTACAAGTTTAGATTCTGACTACATGGTGGCAAAGGAGGAAAGTCAGATGTGACTTTTTTTGGGAATATGAACATTGCAGGTTATGAAGTTTAAACTGAGGGACCATAAGTATCAATAACCATAGACAGAATAAAAAGATGGACAACTGCTTGCTCGTCCTCTAACAACTTGTCATTAGTAGGCTATTAGTCTTTGCACATACCATGATTAATCATCTTTTCGGTTCATTTTTTATTCCATATGATCCTGAAGGAGCGACTGAGTGCATAAACTCATCAGGTGTGTTTACAGAGCTCAAGGCAGGACGCTTTTTTCTGATAGACCTCTATACGACCAGAAGAGTTATTTCAACCACAGCTGTTGCCATCTCTTGGCCTTCAGACAGAATGCAGGTTTAAGGCACTTCCACAATGGTTTCATTTCTTCCGAACCAGTCTGCAAGAATTGGCCCAACAAAGACTTCAGTCCAGCCCACGGAAAGCTGCGGAAAATTTGAAGGAGTGCATAGATTTTAAACTTTTAACCGTTTTACAGCTTTCCCATTAATAATAATAATAATAATAATAAAGTAAAGTAGTATATAAAAATTAATTAACAGAAAAGTTCCAGTTTCTATCCATCTACTACAGAAAGGAGCGTTTCTCTCTGCTGAAAGATTTGTCAAGGGAATGAGCTACCACAACCTTTTCTGTAATTTTACACATTTATCATGCGAGACTATCACGTTGAAATTGCACTTCTTTTCCTGGCATTAAGACTTCTCGGGGATTAAATGCGTAGTTAAATGTCTGATAGAAAAGGAAGTTTCATTGGTCTGGCCCACTTAGGATCAAAGTGTGCCGTATGTGGCCCACGATATGAGAAATGAATTTGATGTCCCTCTCCTACGAACTACACAAATCCATTTACAGTGAAGCTAGTTTTTGAAATGTTTTGGTCTGGACCAAAATGTTGAACAGATGAATGTACTGTATACTCATTGCCCTCCATTAGATACATATTTTTTATAAATATTAAGCTGAGAAAATCCACTGCACTCTTATAGTAATGTGTGAATGTTGTAGGATAGCTGCCCCTACTTTGATTCATATTTGTTTCATGTATCATCACATTAAAAAGCCTATTAAATATGTAATATTGATGAAAACAATAGTTTTGTCACTAATGGACATACAGTGTTACATATTATATTTTTTTCCTCTCACGTGGATGAAGCAGAATATAATATCTGACTAAACCAAAAACCACTCTTGCTGGATTTGTGTTCTAACGTATTATATCTGCCAAATATAAAAAGTATAAAAAAAACATGAGTGAATACAGTACTGTATTTTTATGTAATGTGTCATATTTGTCCTTCTACGACATAAAACAGTTTTTCCTGCTTTTCACTTCAGAGATTTGCCAGTGAAATCTAAAATGTGCCATTTTCTCATGTACCTGTCCACGCTCGCATTAATACTGATCTAAAATGCAGAGCCAGAGACACACTTGACGAACCACCTCAGTGACATTCAGCTGCTTTGGGAAAAAAACAAGAAAACTTGTATCTGGAAACAAGCACTCACTCGAAGCTTGTGTTCACAAAAAGCACCACTCACTGCTCAGAGTGCACCAATTTAATCACCTGCTATTCTGTCACACCTTATGCATTCTCTGGAGTTCGATATCTTGACTACAATAAATCTTGTTGATTTTGAATTGCAAGGTGTGATGGCCTTGAGATATTGGTGTGGGAGTGTGCTGCTGAGCTCAGAGAGGTCATTCGGGGCCAATGCTAGCCTGACAACATCCTATGGGCACAGCTGTAGGCACTTAACTAAAGGTCACCCTGGTGTGACCACACATCCTACTGCAAAGTCCATCACTGACTGCTCTGCCAAAAAAACTGACATGTGATGTTGCCCTTTTTTCTCTATAAATCAGACTTTGTACCTTTTACCCACTTTGACATTTTATTTAAAACACTTAAATATCTCACACTTTGTTGCAAATATGCTTTGTGTGACTCTTATCAGTATAACGTTAACGTGATTTAAATAAACTTGGTGTATGTTTTAATGTCTATTTCTTAATTAAGAAAATAGATTTTATAAATATTTTAATCTGGCTATTGAGCTTTTATTTTGAAGGTCAAGTTTTGCTAAGCTTTTTTGTGTGAGTGAGACTCTTAACTTAGACCTGGAAGCTAGTAGCAAGAAATTTTGTGAACTTTTAGAGAAGTTTATGCTTTCAGAAATGTTTTTCTTTTTTGAACTTTTTGGATTTATGTTTGGAACATCGCTCTCTTAAGCAAAACCTTTTCTTGACCACCATTTTTGCAGTTCTATTCAGCAGCCCTGCAGGGAGAAATACATAATGGAAGAAATGGAAGAATAGTTGATACCAATTTTCTCCCCACCAATAGCCACACGGGTCAAAATACACAGCAGCCACTGCTTCCACCTACTTCCAGCCTCTGCTTCCACCACAGCTTTTTTTTTTTTCCTTTTGTCGGCTGTTTGCACAGCAGAGCATTATTGCTTTATTCTAAATTATAGCAAAATTAGATTCTCAGCTGCACATGCAGAATACACCAAAGACAGCATTTTCTACTGAATGTCCAAAAGCATTTTGAGAACAATACAGAGCTAAAAATAAATATCTGTGGAAGATTGCGTTGGGTAAGAAGAATTCAAAAAATAAGGCTCTTTTTCAAATAGCATGGCAGTTACAGGGAACAGCTCTGTGACGTACTCTACTGTAAAACGTGCACGGCATCACATGGTATGCCGATCTTATGCTTCACCTTTTCACTGCGTGGTTTCTTTAGTGCATATGTATGTAAACAGTCAGAACTTAGAAAACTGCTCCCTCCCATACCCCACCCACACATTTTGTAAAGATGAAATTAAGGCAAAAATGCATCAAACTTATTGCAGGAGACAGAAAACTAAGCACGATAGCTTTCAAATAAGATATTTGAGGAGGAATTAGCATTTCCATTAAGTGACATCTTGTAATAAAATTATAAAACTGTCCAAATATTTCCCAGAATCTGCCACCCTCTTTAAACATGCTGTAGCAGATTTTTAATGGGTGGTACTGTTTTCTGAAACAGAGATAGCACATTTAATAGCACTAATTTAACTAAATAGTAGCTTGTATTTGATCAGGCGACGGGTACAACCTGGGCATATCACCAGTCTGATGCAGTGCAAACACATTCACACCTCTGAATACTTTTGAATCACCAGTTAACTTAGCATGCTTGACTTATAGGAGGAAGACATGTAGAGTGCATGGGTAAAACTTACACAGACAGAGGACGAACATGCAAACGCCACACGGAAAGATGTCATGTCCCAGTCATGCAACCTGCACAATGATAATAACATAGCAGTAATGATGATGATGGCAGAGATGGCATTAAAATTCATTCTCTGAGGACAACGACTAACTAAAATGATCCACGGCAGCTTCCAGTGGAATCGGCTCATTAGTTTTAGGATACATGAAGATACCTTATCCCTGAACTACACCACTAGCATAATACCAAAGGTCAAATTTACTAATCTCCTGGCCACCATAAATATTCATTATAAGCTTGCCAGTCAGTTGTTGTTTACTTACTTTCCTGTGCTGACAAAATGTTCAGCAGATGAATGCAACTGTTAATCCTGTGACATTTTCTCTCTGTTAAAATGTTAGCAAGTGCACAACAGAGGGAATCCTCTTTGCACTCTTAAAGCAAAGTGTGAATACAAACCGAAATTAAGCACAGTGACTCAGTTCTTGCTTTATCACTCACCGCTGAACTTTTGCTGCACTGCGAAAAAAACACTCCTAGTGATAACAGTAGTGGGTGTAATATTTTTAATCACCAAAATAGAGCTGCCTTGTGGCAAGAGATTATTACCTCCATTATACCTGCGTGAGATTCATTTGATTGTAAAAGGTCAAACAAAACAGCATCTGGAACAAAAGAGTCTATTGTGTTGCTCAAAGTTAAACTGGAAATTTTCACTCTGGGTTACTTAAAATACAGTAAGTCCTTTGTTGATTTTATTAATGATGAGTGAGGGTGCTTTTTGTCCAGCTGTAAATTAGTAGTCTTGAATGAAACCCACATGTACAAGACAGAGATATAAAGAAAAAAGTTGGGAACAGGAAAAATAGAATTTCTTCCAAATTGAGCTAAAGACTCATTTCTAATGCTATAACGTGCTCATGAAGGTCCATGCATAGGAACCCATTTCATCAATAAAGTAGGTAAATATTAGTATGACAAATAAAGGTTTTATAAAACATTAACATTTACTTTCTTTCTGTTTCTTTGGCCTCTTTGAGCAGTGCCCCTTTTCCATTTCCTTCATATTGATTTCCCAGCGATTTTATCATGAGGCTGGTAATGTGTTTTTGCCATTAAGAAAATTTCTTAAGAAAATAGATTTTCCTAAGCTGCATGTGCGTCTGACTGCCTGCGCTCCCTGCTGTTGTCACCATCCTGCAGATGTTTCTTGTAAAAGCAATATCTGTTTCAGGCACCCCTATGAGTCAAGCTAATTTAGCCAGCCGGGGAGAGAAGAAGCAGCATGAGGAAAGGACATAAGGTTAAGCAGATAATGTGCTTGCTATACCAAGCTGTCATCCCTTGTGTCGCCACGGTTGTTCCTTTGTTTGTTTGCTTTAAGTTTTCTAATAGGCCTTTCCACTCCCGGCCAATTTCCGCCCTCGGCTGTGCTGTCGGTGTTGGTCACCGTTTGGGGTGAGGCGAAAGATCGCTGTGGCCAAGGGCACGTCCGCTCGCCTGTGACTTTACTGTCAGCACTAATGCATTCAGGGCAGAGCTACATGCTTTTTCAGGTGTGTCGCGGTGTGCGGCGTCAGCAGATTGTAATCAAATCCAATCTGGTATTAAAAGACGATCTTGACACTTGACTCCGTCAAAAGAAAACAGGGAAAGTTAGTCCGTATAACGTGATTGTAGACGGGGTCCTCGATGATCTTCCCGCCTCTGGTCACCTTATAAAACTTAATATGGATCGCATGCTAAATTAAACCGTTTTGAATGGAGTCGATAATAATCCTTTGATCTGCATCACAGCATGGTGAGCCGCACCGTGTGAATTGTTGATGTGCAATTTCCACTGTTGGTCGGACGTGACTAAAATCCAATGCAATGCATACTTCCGTCAATGACAGATATCTTTAAAGGTGGTGGGTCATGAATTGGGAAACCTGTTTTTACACACATCCCCGCTGCTACATCGGGTAAAAAAAGCACTTTGAGAAGATTGGCGTTTGCAAAGCTGGCCTTAAATCTCAGTCACTGCTCAACAAGGAAGCGTTAAGCATTCATCTACCCTTTTCACTCATGTATTCATTCAGGTACACAGTGTCACCTTAAAGGGAGAAACCGAAGTCAGAAGAAAATCAATATGATAAACTGCTACTTGTTTTGTCCCTAAATTGTTTCAGTTTGGAAATCGATACAGAAGCCAGAGCCATTCATCACCGTTTGAGAGAAGTGGGCGCCCCACGGGAAAATATTAGGGCCTCCATGTGGAGCAGAAAACAGAAAAAAAGAAAATGCAATGGGTGGGTGAGAAAAAAAAAAAGGAGGTAAGCTAATGGGAGACAGGGAGAGAAATAAGGAATAAAGACAAGGAGAATAAATACAGGGCGGTGAGACAGAGAGAAGGAAGAAAACAGAGTGGGATGAGGAGAATTGTAACATGCTTCAGTCTCTCCATCCTCCCACTCTCTTTTCCCTCACAAGGATGGATGATGTGCAGGGGTTTATCAGGCACTGACAGACACAATAAAAAATAACCTTCCCAATGTGGGGCCAGTTCAAATTAATACAGTGCAGCAGGTGACGTCTGAGCCGGGTCATTAGGGGCCACTGACAGTGTCATTAAGACAATGGGCAGATTACAGCAATTACACGTGACAAACTGTCGATGCGGACTTGGCCGTGTTCCCCAGATGACCTTTGGTAAACATTATCACGACTCTGTCAATCAGGATGGAAGGTTAAAAAAAGGGAATATTATCACTTGCTTCAACCGATGTCTTTTCCGGATTCTTTGTTGCTCTTTGACGTTCCCCAAATATTATATGTGGATGGTAGGATGATTTGTAGGTTGGTAGAATCTAATGAAAATGTTGTTGGTGTGTTTTTGTTTAATAAACGGCACCGCAAATCAAGCGTTCAATTCACATTTAAAAGCTAAAACATCCGAGTGGCATATTACGTGGGAATTTATTGTGAGTCGGGGATGCTGTGAAGCTGCATCTCGCTGCCTCGCCTGTTGTTTTTACAGTAGCAAAGTTAAATCTCCGATGGTTAAGGAGACGGAAGTTAATTAAGCAAAACTGTAATTTTGCATTTAAATCAACTCTTGTTGTGTAAATGAGTAAGTCTGTTATACTTCGAAAGAATATGACCTTGGTTTTTGGTGTTAATTAGAAGTACATTTGGAAACTAATGCCCAGTGGTACAGCGAAGACTGCAACAATCTTTAACTTGCTAGTTTTTGCATATCATTTCATTTAGTGGGGGGATGTCTCTATGCGTCTGCTTTTGCAGATACAATAGAAACATAGAGGGCCTCGTCCTCTGCAGTCTGTTGCTTTGCCACGAAATAGCGTGTCTCCTTCTTTGGAGAAGTGATATAGAAAGTCAAATTAATTAACTGCTGTGGTGTTACTACTGCTAACAACCTCAAAGGTCAAAAACCAACATTACATTTGGCGTGGACTTTAAAAAAAAATGTAGTAAACATCAAAAAACTGATGTGCGTCTTCCCTCTGGGCTTAGAACAAAGAAAATGTCACGCTTTTTGCTGTGTGTGTTTGAAACACAAAGATTAGATGAAAGTGAAGGTCTTTATTGGCTTTGCTTGTTTTTTTGTTTTTAGTTTTTCCTCTGCCTCAGTCATGACTGGGAGATTTAGATGAAAGTGGAGGCTTTCAGGAAAGTCAGCATCATGTAAAAAAAAAAAAAAACAGATTCTACCCGGCCAGGTGAAATCTGAACAAGTGTTAGTCATTAAATGCACTGCAGGTTTGGTACACAAAGCATAGCAGGTGAACAGATAGACAGAGGAGAGGGAAATTACTTGGCAGCCAGTGTTGCCGTTTTCTTTTTTCTTTTTCATTTGCAAAAGTACAACCTGCCATGAAATTAGCTTAGAGTTCAGTACGCTGGCAGCTTCAATATTTGCCATGAGTGTGCTGCAGTATAAATGGCTGCAGATGCTGACATACAGTTTTAATTAATCATGATAAGAAGCAACAACTCGTGTTAATTAGGACAAAATACAAAGTGCCACTGAGGATGATGGGAATATTAATATTTAAAAGAAAACAACAGCTACTCGATAATATTTGAGCAAGATAAGATAATGCACATCAGTCCGTCTGATACTTGCCGTTTGGGTATATTTTTGAGCCATTTTTGAGGGGTTTTGCTGTAATATCAAGGTCGTGACACTGCAGGTGTTGAGTTTAGCGTAAGTGCAAAGCGGGGAAGTGTGTCCTATAGTGTCATCGCGTCAGATCCTCTCTGATTCAGGCATTCGGCATTTTGTTCTACGCGTCTGTCACTGCTGCTTTGTTTCGCAGGAGAAGCAGCGGCAGTAAATAAAACACTGTGGTGGAGTGTTCACCCTGCTGTAAAGTACTGATCATAGAGTTCATTGCAGCACTTTAGAGCGAGTGCAAACATGACTTCTCATCACTGTCTCTTCAGCGTTTTGTGAGATAAAGCACTGGTGGGGGGGGGGGGGGGGGGAAATCCAATTTGTGTAGATGTGCTTTCAGAGATTCAGTAGCACATAAGAGTTTTGGGTGATGCCTGTTCAACAGATATCAATCAAAAAAAGAAAGTCAGCTGTTTTATGATGACATGTTTTAGTAATCCAGTGCTGATCCATGAAATATTGAAAGCAGAGGTATGTTGGTGTTGACTTTGATCACTGTTGGTCTTGCCTGTTTTCGGCAGCTCTCCTGTGCTGTCAGGCCAGATCAAAGCCTACAGCAACATGTGTTTCAGGCCAGGGTTTCACCCAGAACTCGCATTCGCCTTGTTCTGCTTATCTGCAACAATGATGACTCCTTTAAATTCAGGGTGCTGCACGGACCTCATTAATTTATTTATTAGCCCGCCTCATGCTGTGTGTCACTCTGAAGTGGAACCACTGGTGCGCTCGTGTCAGCGCCGGGACACGAGCTCTGATTTTCGACGCTCGTCGGTGAACCAACACAGACAGGCGACTGCACGCCGACAAATTAAGCCATGCATTGCGAGGCAGGCTGTTCTTACAGAGCTCTTGTTTTTTTTCTCGGAGTGAGAATCAGACAGGATTTAAATGACACAGGTGCTGCAAAAAATAACTCTTTGAACGTGAAATAGCTTGCCTTTTACGTTTGTGTAAAAAGACTTTCTGGCGGGTTTTAGGCATTCTTCTGCGACATTGGCACACAACTGAGAGACCTTGAGTTCTAAAAACATATGTTTCAAATAAGAGAAATGCATTTAATGATGTTTGCAGTGGGATTAAAGAAAGCCTTGCAATGCAGACTTAATGGTCATACTCGGATAACTGTTGCATGCACAGATTTAGGCAAGAATTTACCATTTCTGAGGTCTCAAATCCCCAAGCAGTACCCGGCTTTCTGAATAATTAATACAACTTAATTAATCCATTAATTTGGTTGTGGAACAAAGAAAAAGAACACAGCAAAGTATACACACAAAGTAGACTTGGTAGTGTTATTAAATTGGTTTCACATTTAGAGCTATGTAAGAGAAATGCTTGTCATTTGAAATGAATGTGTTTTTCTGTGCCATGTACATGCACGTGGGGGCATCCGACAAGTTGGCAGAACTCGCATTTGCATTTTACCGGCGTTCTGTTTGGTCTGTAGACCATCATCTATTATTTGTTGCTTGATTTTGGTGATACTGCGCGTACCCCGTGGGCATATCTGGATATAGTAATTGCAATAGAAGGACAAAGAAGGCATTTAAAATGCACCTTTAAAATACTACACTGCGTACAAGTTGGCTGAAAAGATTTTCAAATCTCCATTCTCTTTTGAATATTTTACACCATTATATTCAAGCGTTTCAATGTCACTTTTAATTGTTTTTCTTCATATGAAACCACGTGTACTGTGAGGTTCGACCGTCTCTTATTTGAGCTCTGTCTTTGTTGAGGCATGTGATTTTGCTTGGAAAATGGGAAACAGGTGCAGCAATTCATTGAAACATGGGCAAACATATATGCAGTATATAAGGCAAGAAAAAGCATGACAGCCAACATTTGGTATGAACGTCTTTATTCTTCGACATAGCCTGAACTCTTTTAGCCAAGCTTTCTTGTAATTTCTTGAAGTAGTGTTTAGGAATACTTCTCCAGGCTTCTTGAAGGACGTTTTAAAAACAGTTTTTCGGATGTTTGCTGCCTTTTGTTCCAGTGTACTTCGAGACGATCCATGACTCGTACCGTAGGTCAGTGGTAAGTGGCTTAACAAACAAAAAGAAATACCTCTAATAATGTGCAGGAACAAGGACTAGACTGAAAATGACAAGGAAAAAAGGAGATCTATTTTATTCCTGCCTTAGTTTTTTACTAGCTACTTTAAAAAAAATTATAAGAGAGTCTGGCTCCTCTGAAGCAAAATATATAGGGATGATGGGTGGCTCGAGACTTCTGCACAGCACTGTAGATGAGAGTTATAGCATGAGCAGAAGAAATACTGCTGCAAAATCTTTTAACTTTCTTTAAATTGCACTTTAAATTGCAATTAATTTACTATTAAGAATAAAATCAGATTGTGAGTGATTCTCTGCAATGGATGCAGCAAACATTGCAATGGCCACAATCTAAGCCAAGTGGCTTAGCGTGCTCAAAGTCTGGGAAGTGATTGAGAGGAACAAGAGTCCCGGGGGAAGGAGCTCTAAGTAAGAGCGATTCTCTCTGCTCTCTCAAAGTATGAACCACCAGCACAGTGACCTTCTGCTTGCATGCGGATGAAATTGGATGATTTCTTGCTGGGGCTGAAGAGGAGTGACAGGTGGCTGTGCTCCCAAGCCTGAAGGAGAGCTGGTTTACTCAATCCAGTCCCTGACTCCTGCTATCTAGTCCCGTGCCCTCTTGCTGTGCTGTCATCAGGAAACATCTCACAACATCATCACTTATTAATGGCCAGATATGAAGAGCTATTTTCCAATCTCACTGGATATTTAAGATGTTTCAATATATGCATTGGATTGCTCTATTTTTTTTTTTAAAGTGTAAACATATTTATCATCAGAGCTCTAATATGTCACGGATGCTTTGCTTCCAGGCTTTGGTTGTGTTTCTGCTCTTTTTCCGCCAGTTACTTACCTTGCCTCTAAAATTTGATCAGTTTAGAACACACAGGTTGTGAAGTGGAAAGTCTTCCACGGAGCATTTATCTCTGTCTGTCTTTTTTGTGCTTTTGCTTAGAAAACCAAAGAACAGAAACTCTAATCTGGGATGACAAGCTGCTGTACAGCTTCGAGCACCTTCACTGACCATGGATGGAAGACTGAAATTGTGTACTCACACTATGTTTGCCTGAAGTTTTGCATCCAACTGAGATTAATAATAATAGCGCTATAACATTCAAAGTAGAAAATGTGCACCGTTTCCAGGAAAATAATTTAGGAAACTGTTGTCGTCGTGTTCTCCGTCATTTGAAATTCATCTCTGCGGAGCTGTGCATCGCTGAAACATCAGAGACACACTGGAGTATTCATGCACACGGGAATGTGTGTGTGAAGGGAAACGTGCGAACAGATACAAGCACACACCTTACAGCCGCACACATGCATAAACAGCGCGCCGAGAGCGACTCTTGTTTTGTTCAGGAGTTTGACTCTGCATCCAGGTTGCCATGCACACTGCATGCAAAATGTTTCACCGCTATCATCCTTCCTACCAGGTCATGTGAGGCTGCCAACAAGCACATAACCGCTTTTCTTTGTTGTGTGCTAATATTGTACAAATGAGTCCTTGAGTATTGTATTTCTTCAAAGGAACATAGATGAGAAGAACAATGGAGTCACCTCTTTCCTCTGTCATCTTTGTTCTTAATTTGCTCAGCATTGTGGGTGTAAACCAGCTCACGCTGATGTTCTATTCGAGTCAAAATAAAGAAAAAAAACTGAAATAATTAATGAATAAAAACCCTCAGGGAGGGCTTTTAAATCTACATAATATCAAACTGCAGCTTTTTCTTTTTTAATAACAAGGCGTATTGGGTTCTGTGATGTATTTCTTGCATGCCTAATTACGGAGATATGAATTATCTTTCGTCCTTTGCAATTTAGTAAATAAATCCTGAGGGAGCTCATTTGAAGCAGGAAATAGGCCATATTTCTAAGTGGAGAAACCACCGTGTGAACAAAGTTCCATAGGGGAAATATGTAACCAAATCATTCATGTAATGGAGGAAATCAAAGCGGCGCACAACCTTGTTTATACCAAGGGTGGTTGCAATCTTTGGTCAGACAGAAACATAACCAGACAACATCTCTCCCGCTTTTCTTCAAAACACGTCGTTCTGAGTTAAACGGAGGGGATTAGGATCAATAAAATAACAACGTGCACAGGAGTATCCAGACAATTCAAGAGTAAAGAGATGCAAGAGAAGAGGGGCAAGTCCAAAAAAAAGGTGAACCTATAGGCTGGTTGTTCTGGGTTCTTGCACATACGTGTAGGAGATGGGCAGCCCTGCAGGTACTGCTCTCCATGGGCCGAGACTACTCCAGACAGACTGCAGTAATTTACATTGACAAAGCTGTCAGAGGAGAGGTGGCCTCCTGCATGGTGATGGATGCTGACCTGGGAGGAAGAAGTGAGAGAGAAAGAGAAGAGGGAAAACAAGAGAAGAGGAGAAAGAAAATTAAGGAAATTAACACACACAAAAAAAATCAAATGCATATATATGATTTTTTGTTCTGCAGTACTGGAAAAATATTGAGCACCCGCAGGGATGAGATATTTAGCAGTACAATGTGGAGATTTCCACTTTGCATAAGAGATGGAATTCAAAATGAACCCAAAACTGCTACACAGACCTGTGTGTATGTCAAACAGTGTCATCAGTGCTAGGTTGTATAATTTTTTTTTCCAGGCATAATACTATGATGGTGTGTGTTTGTGTCTCTCTGTGTGTGATTATTATGGCAAAATGTTGTCCAGGAAACACCTGTGGTAGCAAAAGTTACCACATAAGTGCAGTCCCTTTACATGTGAATACTTATATATATAATTTTTAAAGAAAGTTTCAGTATGGGTGTGGTTTGAACCTTGAGTTCTCATGTTGTATAGTAACGATGTGAAGTACTGTGAAAAAGCACTTTTTTGTATCTTTTTCTTGGAACTTAGGAAATAGGTGCAGCAGTTAATCAAAACATGCAAACATGCACTTTTATATAAGACTAAAACAGAGTTTGTGAAGTTCTAAAGAGCTCGAAGGTCGATATTTGTAATGGCCACCTTTATTCTCCAACACAGTCTGAACTCTCAGGCAGCTTTCTTGTAATTTCTTACAATTAGTTTTCAGGAATAGTTCTGCGGGCTTCTTGAAGGACGTTCAAAGCTCTTCTTCACTTTTGTTCCATTGGCTGTCAAAATGAACCCAAACAGCTTCAATAATTTTGCGGTCCAGGCTCCGACTGAAAGAGTTCTATTTTGTGTTTTTCTGAACTAGCGGTGTGTTTGGGATCATTGTTAAGCTGAAAAACTAAGCCTTTGCCGATCACACGTATTTCACAGTGGATCAAAATGTACTTTTCTGCATGCATAATTCCATTAATTTGGACAAGATTTCAACACTACTGACTGAAAAGCAACCCCAAACCATGACAGAGGCTCCACCATGTTGTTCAGATGGCTGTAGACACACGCTGTTGTACCTCTCTCCTGACCTCCTCTGAGCCACTGATTTTCAGTCCAGTTCTTGTGTAATTCACCAGACTTCTGACAGGTACACTGAAATATGATCATATTCCACCCATTCTTAAACCATGCACTGGCTTTCTCAGAAGCCAGTGTTTTTGCAACAGACTCCTCGTAACAAAGCGTCCAGAGATATACATGTAACTTAAGGCAACACTGATTCATCCCTTGAGTCAGATGCCTTTCTATGGTTCAATTATGCATAACTTGGTATTAAGTGACTTAAGAATGAAAAAAAATCATTGGATTGATAATGAGAGATAAAGCAGCCAGTGTGCAAAGAAGAACTTGGCACAACTTTCAGAAAGCTTGGAGAACTATTGCTCAAGAACACCTCAAAAGTGCAATAAAGTATGGCTCCATGGAAGCAAAAAATAAAGAAATGAGGGGTGATTCAAGACTACTGCACTGTACTGCAATGACTACTGATCAGATTATTCACAGATCAGAAAATCAACATTTTGACAGAGCTCACAGTGTGATCCTATAAGAGGCGGCCTTGCCACTGTCTTTCTCTCAGACAGGGGTTAGTGGAGTAACACAATAAAGTAGCAGTAAAGTGGGAAAGAAAGGAAACTGATAACTTCTTCCCCTCCCCGCTTTTCTATTCCAGGTTCCTGTAGAAAATGTGCTGATGCTGCATCTCCCCGGGGCAGGTACTGTATGGTGTCAGGGGCCCCCGGTGAGCAGCTTCTCGCTCCTGTCACCTCTACTCACACCGGCCCTCGTCAGCAGGGGCCGGCGCCAGCGCCGCAGCCTCCCTCTCCTCCTGTCACCTGTCCTCACGCAGGCCAAGGTGACTTTGTTCCCTCCTGATGGAAAAATGACAGCTACTGCAGCTACAACATCCGAAAAAGTCAGGGAGCAACCAGTTGGCATCTCTGTCCTTTTCTCACATTCTTTATTCCTCCTTTGCACTCCCTCTCGCTCCATGTCTCTCAGCCTTAGGTACATTATGCGCATTTACTTTTTCTTCAGCTGAAAATCCCAGCATGGTACTGCTGTGTAAATTTCATGCTCACTGCTCCTTTGGTAGGAGAAAAAGTCAAGTAAAATTAAAATAAAATTCCAATAACAACGCATCAACCGGTAACAGTCCTAGCCTTTTTGCTAGCTAGCTTTAGCACCTCAATGCATATAAATATCCCAGCAACTGATGCTATGCTAACAGACGCTTCACTCTTATCCCCATTATTATTAACAGGAACTTTACATTTTCTAATGTGAACATTGCATTCGAGAAGTTAACTACACACGACTTTTGATGACTAGTTTTATTTTTGGTTAGACAAAGAAATCGGAGGGCCCAGGGAGGAAATGTTTTAAACTCAGTTACTCTTTTTTTCTTTCAATCCAAATCACATTAAACCTGCTTCGTCCCAGCTCCCTCTGTCGCAGCTACACCTCTTTGCTGTCACTGTTAGTTGGGTTGATGCAGACCAAAATGGATCCGATTTGATAGAGCTCAGCTCAGGGACCAATTGTCCTGGCTGATTTAGTGTGGCATCATTTTTTTTAATCCTGCAGCTACTTTGATGCAACAAAACAGACCATTAAAATACATTAATTTCTGCCATTAATGCATACTAACAATCCTTCTTTGTATTTTCATTATACTTCTTCTTTACAACTCACAAATGTGCCAGAGGGGTTTTCCCCAAGCACTGCAGTCTAAATTATCTCACTTGACATGTTAGCTTTGAATTAGCATGATATACTGGCTTAGGAATCTGTGGAGTAAATAGTGAGATTTCCCTGTGTTGGTTGAAAATGCTCCATTTGAATTACAGATGGCACTGGGAGCATTGTGGCATGACTGAAGTGAGAGTAATTGGTGAAATGGAGATGACACACAATGCCGCACGCATTAGTGCTGCAACATATCCTGAAATTGAAGCCGCTTACTTCATTTCTGGATGCTCTTACTCTTTTTTTGTTTTCATAGCACAATGAGTTGCCTACTCTTCTCCTGTTGCACTGCAGATTGCGTCTCGAGCTTTTGAGCAGCTTGCATGAAAAATGTCTGCTGTCAACACAGTGTCTCTCCTGGACAATGGTAGCCCAAATCCTGTTTTGAGTGTCTTTTTTTTTTTTTTTAAATCGTAGCAGAGACTAAAACCTGATGAAATGGAACAGTTGTGTTGAGCATAAGCGCGCACACACAAAGGGAGGATGGAAGGAGAGGGGCTGAGGCGAGAGACAGAAAAGATTTCCATGTTTCTCAGTCCCTTGAGCACTAGAAGGATGTTGTTGTGGGGACTCACGCTGTGATAAAAGGGGAGAAACGAGTTACAGTATCCCACTCTTCTGTCCACCTGCTGTCTTCCCTCACATTCATCATTAGATGAACCTGTCATATAGAGCCCATGCCTTGGTCAATTATCACCATCATCCATTTCATGCTTGAGACAATATATGGTGAGTGGCCATCTGCTGTAATATATCTGGAATTATGGGTCATGTAATTGGAAAGTGTCTTAGAGCACGGGAGGGGGGAAGAAATCTTTGGAATAGTTGACCTTTGGTAACTAAAGTTTTACAACTCAGAAATGGGAAATGCACCTGGGGCTCTTTGAGTATTACAACACATTTTTGAGTGAAGACGCTGATGTGAAATTTTACCTCACGTGTTCGCTCTTTCCTCCTCTCGCTCTCATGTATGCCGCACTGCTGCGTGAGAGATATCTCTAACAGCCTCGTGTTGACTCATTTAGGATCTGGCACTGTTTGTCGCCAGGCTCCATGCATCATGGCCATCTATATTTTCGCCTAATTTTCAAGGCCTTTCACACCGCGGACGATGATGGCAGGTGATGACATCATCATTCATGCATGGCAGGGAAGGTAAACATCTGGTGAGCACTCTGCCCCCGACCGAAAGGGCCGTAGATGTATTCAAACAGCAATTCTGATGCTAGCTCACAGACATTATTTTCTACTTTTCTAAGCTTTTCTTTCCATCAGGGCTTTTTTTTCCAGGGGTGGTAATATAACAGCACTGAAAGATAAGCATTAGGTCCAACTTTGAGATGTTTTGAATGAGTACACAGTGTTTTCAATCTCAGGTAGGGATGGGTACCGGTGTCCGGTGCCATGATGGCACCGGTTCTGACATAAACGGTAGTAACCAGACCGAAAAGCAGCGCACATTTCGGTGCTTTATTTCGGTGCTTTTTTTTCCTGAGCTCTGATACACTTCTAGCCAATCATTTTACGTTTCCGAGGATAGTAGGCGGGCCCAGGTACGTAGTTCTTTTAGAGCAGAGCCACAGATTAAAAATGTCCAAGGCAAAGCGGTCAAAAGTCTGGCTGTACTTCACAGCAAAAGATGCAAACTCAGCAGCCTGTAACAAGTGCTTTAAGCTGATACTGTCAAAGGAGGTAACACCTCAAATCCGATGAAACACCTGGCGACGCATAGCGTTTTTTTTAAAAGCCCAGAAATGCGCCGTATTTGATAGCTTGCTGCGAGACCTCACACCGAGCGCATCTACTGCAGGTGTGGTGCCAGTTATCAGACCCGGAGTTAGCAACATCCCCAAAAACACGAAGAGGAGAGTCCTGGCCCCTAGCCCTGCCAGTGTAGCAGAAATGATGACGGATGATGATGCAGCAGCAGCCGTTCTTCTCTGCGTGAGTAGCTTAATGTTGTTCGTGTGTAATTTACATTGAGTAGGCTAACCACATTATTACATTAATGCATGTAAGGTGAACTAGCAAACATCATCATAGCTACATGCGGCTGTCTTCTTGTTTGATGGCAGATGCTCCCTTCACCCTGGCCAAAAAGGCTAAAATGACCAAAGAAAAAGTGGAAAACCGTTAAACATGAGAGGTTTTGGACAAAGTTTGTGTTTTTTCCATTGTTTAAGCACTGCTTCCAGCCAAGAGTGATACCATATATGCCCCATAGCTGCAGAAAAGGCTAACATTGTTATCTTTTTACAAAAAACCAGCTGAACATGAGAGGTTTTTGGACCAATTTTGTGTTCTCCATTCTTTAAGCACCGGTTTGAGCACCGTTTGAGCAACAGCACCGTTTCAAAAGTACCAATTTGGCACCGGTATCGGATAAAACCTAAACGATACCCATCCCTAATCTCAGGAGTGCACTAGAGGTAAGGGGATCAAGCGCTAGTATTGGTATTGGATCAATACTGAATACAGAGACTAGAAACAAAGTACGTAGCCCACTATATTATGTTACTTTTTATTTTTTAAGGTTTTATGGAACTATACCTCAAGTATATACTGTAGCAAATGTGTGAACCTTTTTGTGTTGACTGTCAGATCTATTTTATTTATAGCCTATAGCACATTTAAACAATAGAAGCTGACCCAAAGTGTTTTCGAGGCAGGCACATTTACATTCCAGGTCTCCAAAAAAACAGAAAAAGAACAGTTTCAGAATAAAAGCCTGTATAAGCTGCTTTTACAGGTTAAAATAATTGGTATCAGCTATACTGTATTTACTTGGCATTGGATCGATAAACTGCACCCATTTTAGGCATCAGCCCCTCTTTTTACACAACAATGTCCTCATTTATTGTGACAACTTTCCAAAGGATATTTTCGTCATTCCAGTTGTTACAACAAAACCTTACAATTAGCCGTATTTCTTCTCACTGCAAATTTCTCTCCAAGGACATTTTTTTTCTTTAAAAACTAATGTGGTTTTCTCCTATAAAGGTTTTCAAAAATGTTCAGAATAAACTAATTAGTTTTGAATAACAAACGCAGTTTTTCTTCCCAAACAATGTTACTGTTACCAAGGCGCTGTTATTATATGATTTAGAAACTGAAAATTAGAGCATCGTGGCCTTTGAAGATTAAACACCAGCTGATGTGCCTTCATCATCCTTGTAACGTAATGGCTATTCTTACAGGTAGCTAGCTCTTTATTGCAGCTTCATCATTTATTATGTTCATTATTCCCGAGGACCGGTAAGTGCATTTCCAAATTTCCCCATTTCTGTTTCATCTGTGACTTTAAAACCCGGAACTGGAAATCAAGCATCCCTTTGTTCACTGTTCATTTGGAAGGCAGACTTTGCTGGCTTGTCCCTCTAAGCAGTGATATTGTGGAAGCGGCTCATGGCGAGCATCCTCGGAAAAGATATTCTGCTCAGCTTAGCGGGTTCATGAATACTGAATACATTGCAAAGATCAAACAGAACAAACGTGGTGTTCCAGCGTGCATGCTGGAGAGCAGTACTGTAGACACTTTGACACCTGCAATTGTATTGTTATTACTGCGGAGTGATGGTTGCGGGGAAATGTTTATTGAAATGAAAATTTGCCACGAGGTATTTACTGTAGTTAGACATTTTGTAATACTTGTGCTCACATTTACAGTTCGATGTGAAAGCAAACTTCTTTATTTGATCCGTCATGTGTGTAAATGTGCTGCTATATTAGAATTGGGCCAACTGTGCCACTTGTTTTTTTTGGCATCTTTGGAAATGATATTCTCAGCCTGATTCCTGAGTCACTCTGTCAGAGTTTTTTTTTTTCTTCTATGTTTTGAATAACATCCAGATTTTGAAAAAATGAACCTTTATTCAGTATTTTTCTCTGAGATATAACAGCAATACCTGCATTAAATGGTGGGCTGAGGCTGTCATGTTCTTCCTTTAGATAAAAAAAAGAGGGTGCTTACACCTGCCTAGTGCTCTGTCTTGGCTGGTGTAAATCCTTTACCCGTCCTTGTCCTTCATTTTCGTTTAGAATCCTTGGACCTTTTTTTGGGCAAATGAGGTTCACGACCCTGGCTTTCTGCATCGGCAGGCTCTCACATAGTTTCCTCATGGTCGAGGGGGAGAGGCTGGCACTCAGATGGAAAGCACTCTCAGCAGACGGTTTAGTAATTACACACTGGAAAGCAATCAGCCTGAACACTGCTTCTTAATTAGCAGAACAAAACAATAGTGCATGGATTGGAGGACCCTGGAGGTCACACGCTCCCCTCAGGTGCCCCACTGAGGTGCACTTTAAAGAGCCTTGATCCATTTTTGGACACTCTTCACCTCCCTGATCAGGCCGACAAACTCCTGGTGATCACAGCTGCGTTTCAGCAGGTAAATAAAAAAACAATCTTGTAAACCAGATGAAGCAGCCAGATCCCACTGGATATGACACATGCACTTTAAAGGTGTGACTTTTTGGTTGCAAGAAAGGATGAGCATTTGGGTCTCTTCACGTGGATGCAAGCAGGAGAGAAGAGAGGTCACCTAATCCATTCTAATCAAGGCTACAGCAGCAACACACATGGTATTCATTAGTAAACAAGAGAAAGAGCTGCTCCGCGACAAACAAGTCGGCCATAATTAGCATGTAGAGGATCTTGCAGTAGACAAAGCCCCTGATAGGGGTCAGGACAAATAAACCTTCAGTGCGGCGTGCAGTAAAAGCACCTTGTTTAATTCTTATAATCGAAACTCTTCACGTTAGATTACACAGACTCGAAATCCGTTCTTTTCCACCGTCTGATTAATGCTCGATCTATAAATGGACTTGTGCATTTCTCTTGCACATTTGATATTTACAAAGATATTCATAATATCTCATAATGGACCTAACGTACAATAACTCATCCTTGTAATACTACCCAGCCTAAATTATACCAGAAGAAGACTGTGTTCAATTTCCTGCGCCAAAGATCTTAGATGTCCACAGTCTCTTGATAAGGCTTTCTTAAAATGACAGTAAAAGCATCTTAGATGAAGAAGAAAAAAGCAAAATGTGTAGATAATAAGCACGAGAGTTAGTATGTAACAGAAGGAGTGCAGTGTGACATGCAGCCAGGGAGTTTTTCAATTCCCTACTATTAACAGTTAGGTAGAGCAGGCTGGTAATAGTTTTTTCCTGTCTATTAATGTCTCTCTCCAGAGCCAGGAGTTACATGCTGTGTCATTAAAGGTCAGAACAAATTGGATCCTCAAATGAAGACAGTGTGGAAAAAAAGCAGGATTCCTTAATAGCTGGCATAGGGATGCCAATAAATGCTCTGATTATTTTTAATGATTTTTCTCCATATTGATTTGGCCCTGTCTTGTTGTTGACGTCTTGGGTGATCTCCCACAGTTAAACTATAAATACAAAGTACTCTGAAACAGCCAAGCACTACTTTATGTTTTTTTCCACTTTCTTTTATAATATACAGAGTATACACTCACAGTCGCTTTATTAAGTACGTCTAGCTTTTACCAGGTTGGACTCCCTTTTGCTTTCAAACTTGCCTTAAATATTTGTGGCAAAGATTCAAAAAGGTGCTGGAAACCTTTCTCTGAGGTTTTTGTCCGTATTGGCATGATAGCATCACACATGTTGTTGGGGTGGCTTAGCTCAGAAGGTAGCGCAGGTCATCTACTAAGCGGAAGGTTGGTGGTTTGATCCTTGGCTGCTCCAGTCTGCATGCCAAATATCCTTGGGCAAGATACTAACACCAAGCTCACACTCTAATGCATCCATCAGAGTGTGAATGTTAGATAGAAAGCACTTAAGCAACGGAAAAAAAAAGTGCTGGTGTGAATAAGGCATGGTGTATGAAGCCCTTGGATTGCTCAGGTAGAGTAGAAAAGTGCTATGTAAGAACCAGTTCATTTACCATTTACCAATCTCTCATTCCACCACATCCCCAAAGGTGCTCTATTGGATTGAACTCTGGCACTGTGGAGGCCATTTGAGTACAGTGAAATCATTGTCACATTCAACTAACCAGTTTGACATGATTTGAGTTTTGTGACATGATGTGTTATCCTGGCAGAAGAAGTGGTTGTAAAGGGATGGATATGATCAGCAACAAGACTGAGGTAGGCTGTGGCGCATAAATGATGCTCAGTTGGTAGTAAGGGGCAGAAACTGTGCCAAGGTAATATCCCGCACACCGTAACACTCCGGCAGGTGAATGTCCCAGCAGAAATCAAGACACATCAGACTAGGTGACCTTTTTCCAATTTTGGTGAGCCGGTGTAAACTATAGCATCAGTCTTCTGTTCTTGGCTGACAGAACTGCTACTATTTGTGGTCTTGTGCTGCTTTAGCCCATCTGCTTCAAGGTTCAAAGATGGTCTTCTGCGCACCTTGGGAGCTGTTTCCTTCCTATCAGCTCGAAGCAGTCTGGCCATTTTCCTCTGACCTCTGGCATTTGTGCCCAGACACCTGCTGCTCACAGGGTAGTTTCTCTTTTTCAGACCTCTAGAGATGGTTGTGTGAGAAAATCCCAGTAAATCAGCAGCCTCTGTAACACTTAGACCAGTCCGTTTGGCCTCAGCACTGTTTCTTGCTCATTCTGTTGCTCACTTTGAACCTATTGGTCATCTTGACCATGTCTACATGCTGAAAACCATCAATTTGTTGCCATAGCTGATTAAATATTTGCATTACGTGTACCTAGTGGTGTAACATAGTACTGTATGTGGAACTGCTGCATATAGCACTGGCAAGCATTATTTTTCTAGGGTGAGCTATGTGCCTGTTTAAAAACAGTACATATACTATATAGGGAATTGTGCATTTCACATTTTTCACAACAGTGATGCCCACTGTTCGTCAACTCCTGGAGGACAGAAACTTTATTTTTCAGTTTTTAATATTAGCCACATGCAACCACTGAGGAAATATGGTCCACTTGCAGATTAATATTAATGATGCGAGCGCTCTCTTCAGCATTAGGAAAATACATTATTAGTGGAAACACAACCATGGAGCTGATCAGGGACTATTAAAAATTTGTGACAAGCTGCAGTCAGTAGCTAAATGACTGCAGTGGAAAAAGTGTAAGCACCAAAAAAGAGACATATGTTTTTCTTTTGCATATCAAAACAGGCGCCATTACAACCTGCAGCGAACCATCATTTGTCACTGTCTGATCCTGTTTTTTTATATATCAAATGCTCTTCTGAAAAATATATTCAGTTTGACTAACTGCACTCAAAAGAAAAAAAAAAGAAATACAGCAGCAAAAAGCATGCTGGCTTTTTCTGACTTTTCCTTTCCCACAGTAATCTCAATTAGTGTCAAAATCATCTTCACTTGCAGCTGGTGCATTGGAATGTAGTATTGCTGCAAAGCAAAGGAAGCAAAACATTATTAAAATTGACTCATTCTGGTCTTTTCTGCTTCTGGTTTGCTGTCGTCAATACACAGGGTGCCAGAGTCCAGCACTCACCTTTGGGGACAACAGGACAGAAGCACCTTCCCCCTCACCATCATTTCTCTGCCATATCGACTGCCAAGTTGGTATTTCAGGTTCTGTTATGTGACATTTGGCTGACTGAACAGAGGTGCCGGGGACAGTCATCACCAGCAGAGGAGATGGGGAGGGCGGATGAACGAATGGGGAGATAGAAGAAGCAAAGAAAAAAACAAAAAGAAAAGAGAAAAGGGAAAAAAAAGGAAGGAGAATGTTGAAAGAGACACAGAGAAAGAACTAAGAGACACTGAGTGAGCTGGAGAGATTGAAGCAAAGGAGGGAAGGAAGGGAAGAGAGAAAGAACTGTCATATCCACCCTTATCACAGCAGTCTGCAGTTTTCCAAATGTCTCTTTTCAAGTAGCAGCAGAGGGTGCATATTAACTGTAATAGTGTGTCTTTGTCCAGGCTCCTGCTAGGCCATTCACATCCCGCACATTCTCTGCAGGCAAACTCCACCATGCAACTGCACACCCATCAAGCCTCGAAGCCTCACCAGCACTACAAATACTTGTCTCCTTGTTTTACGATCAAAGTGTTTCTTCTTTATTCTTTCCAGCGTGCCACGGGAAACTTTGCCATGATTTTTGAACGAGAAGTAAGAAGGAGAGCGGTTAAAGGCACAACGAGTGAAGATGCTGAATACTTTATGCGGCACCACAGATCAGGCGGATTCTGATATATATCGTTTTATTAAAAAGAAGAAGAAGAAGAAAAAAAGCTCCCAGTGACCGGTGTCATATATGATCTCTATAAGTGCAAGCACTTCTGGGGTTTTGTTGGGTAAACTGACCAGATGCAGTGTCCCTAGCCTGCTTCAAGTAGCTCATATGAAAGCTGTTAAGCAACGATAACCTTGAAGTCCAGCTCGATCTGTCGACGCAGTACTGTAGAAACGTGAGGCACATAAAACCGCGCATCAGATAAATACGCCGAGCCACATACCCAGGTGAAATTTTAATGAAATCCCTACATAACATATCTACTTGGATCTGTAGTGTGTCAGGCAAACACACTGACTCACAAGTGTTTGTGTAATATAGGCTTGAGGGATATGTGAGTACACTTCATGTGCAGTCAGGGATTTATATGATTAGTTGAATGAGTAAGAGCAGAGTGTGATTAAGCCTAGTCGGGAAAACGTCTTTATCAAACAAATGTCACCACCAAGGTAAGACGCAAACAAGCTGGAAACGAGCAAAAAAAATGCACCCTGTAGTCTTCATACAGAGCCAGCCGTGTTTATTCGAATGCTGTTCTACTGCGCTGGGTACCAGAAGCCAATTTGTATCTGCAGAAATTATGAGGAGACTAAACCAGGCTATATTGAAGGTGGAATACTATATAGGGGTGGTGCAATCTTAACTGTAAAAAGGGATTTGCAAGGATTGAGGAATGAACGTGTATTAAATTGAATTGTTTTAATTTATTCTAGTCACTTGAAGAGTTGTGCTCAAAGACGTATGAAAGTATTAAAATAGTTTGTCTCCATTACCTAACCCAAAACCCACACTTTTAAAATTCCTACATGTGAGAGAATGTATAGTTTCCTTTAATGAAAAAAAGTAAGGCATCCAGACGCGTCATTAAAATGCTGAACTTTCTAACTTTTACTCAAAACTAAAGTCAGATTGCAAGCATCAAAGCGAGACGGGCTTTTTGTTGTTCCACTGATCGAACCGAACTAGCAGAAGAATGGTGTCTTTTCACTTTTAATAGCTGAAAACATCTCACATCAAATTTTAGACTTCAACCATGTCACGATCCTCGTTCGACTACACGCTGTGCCTTGTCTGACAGCTCTGCTAAAAAAAAAACCCAAAAACCTTCCTTATGCCACTGTTAATTAAAATCTGTAGGTTTAACCTTTGTTAAGACTGTACTTGTGCCACCCACCTCCAATGATCCAAAGAAGAGAGGCCACTTAAACATGTTAAACATAACTTCAGTGTTGTGTACACTGCAAATTTCACACATGCTTTTTTACAGCATATAGGAGCAGAACGCTTGTCAGATACAGTGTAGCTTTTTAAATGTGTTCGCTTCATTTCCCTGCGAATACTAATCCAGTAACTCTGGATAACCTGTCCAAGTGTCAGAGTCCTCAGTCGTGATACTGAAAGACAAGTCTAAGCTTGCATGCCAGCTCCGCTGCCGTTAGGTTGTGAATGCATGTGTGAATGAGAAACACTCTAAAATGCTTTTTCAAGTTAAAAGACGCTGTGGTAGTGCATGCCACTTAGTTCAGATTTTCCATTCCCACATTTTTTTTGGACCCTGTCGCATCAGTGCTGTTGTTCTATGTTTTCACCTTGTGTGATTAGACAGTTTATAATTAGCCTGGATGTACTCAAATTATTTCCTCACAGCTTATCATGAATATATTGTTCGCTTGGTTTTAAAAGCAGCAGCCACAGAGAGATGAGGTAAACGCATAAAAAGAAAAAAAACACCACAAAGGAGGAAATCCACTCTTTGGCGCTTAGTTCTGTTTAACCTTAATCTAAAAGTCTGCACTTTACTCTATATTCATGTCTATATGGTGAACTACTGAGACTAAATTGTGAAAACTGTTTCAATGTCCAGAAATTTCCCAGACCTAAGTGCATCGCCTGATCGACAGGTTTCTCCTCCGGTCCCACACTTTCTTGTTCCATTTATTGGTTTTGGCTCTCTGACACTTTGGCTTGTCTAAAGCTACAGTTGTGTTTCTTCCTGAGGGGATAGTTGGATTGAGGAAACTAAAATCTATAGACCAAAGATCCAAATCAATAGAATTAAAGCTGCATAGAAGCAGTGTTAGGCTACGTTCACACTGCAGGTCTTGATGCTCAATTCTGATTTTTTGATCAAATCCGATTTTTTTGTCTGCTTGTTCACACTACAAATAAAATGCGACAGCAAACGCGCTCTAGTGTGAACGCTCAAAGCGGCCCCGCATGCGCAAAAGAAGACATCACACACAACGCGCTCTGTTTAGACCCAGAGCAAACAATATTGTTTGACTAATGACCCTTAATATAAAGACTTCGGACTTTACGTTTCCCAATTTTTGCTTTAAGTTATTTTGTTATTTACATAACAATGTAAATAACCTAATAATTATCCTTATTGCTGTTTTAGAGAGTAGCGGTGCTTCAAAGGATAGTTGCAGATTTCTGTCAGATTTCTACACTGGATGGCCGGGAAGCCTTCGCGATGTCTTCTCGGGCGCTTCTCCGGCGCTGATAATTGCCGTCTGTCTTGTGTCAGTGACGTAAAAGACAGATTTAATGCGACATGACCGTTCAAACAGCAGTCGCTTTCTAAAACATAGGATAGTGGTATTGTAAAGCGCTTTGGGTGCCTTGAAAAGTGCTATATAAATCCAATCCATTATTATTATTATTATATTATAAATAATTTCCCCCAGGGATCAATAAAGTATTCTGATTCTGATATGTATCGGATTCAGTACTACATACGAAAGTGACCCAGATCGGATTTGAAAATATCGGATTTGTGCCGTTCACATTGTCATACCATGATCGGATATGGGTCAAAAATATCGGATTTGATTTAGCCTTTGTGACCTTCAGATTTATTAGTATTAATGACTGGTTGTATGAGAGTAAGAGTAAAACTGAGAGAAACTTGCACCCAAAATGCTGTTTCATAACACCTGTTTCATAATCTTTACAGTAGCTACAGTATATGGGTGTGTGTGTGTGTGTGTGTGTGTGTGTGTGTGTGTGTGTGTGTGTGTGTGTGTGTGTGTGTGTGTGTGTGTGTGTGTTTTTCTTTATTTATAGTGTGAGTGGTCAAGGAGGTGACCTGAGAATGGATTTATCCTACTTTGAGATTCTTCGTGAAGGCTGTGCTCTAAGACTAAACAGAAATCATGTGAATTGCTTTAACTTGCAGTATGCACTTGGCCTGCAGGCCCAGTGCTTCTCTAAAGACGATCACAAACATACACTCTGTGCTGCTGTTACACAAAGAATCATATTAGTCAACCCAACACTGCTGTCAGCCGCATTATAGAAACTGCCTTTTTAATTGTTAATTTCATGGCAGGAGATCTACCGTGACATTTATTTATCTTACACTAATAGGGCTGCGCATTACATTATTCACATTGTTAGCAGGTACAGGGCAAAAATGTCAGACACACGCTTTCCCTTTGTTTATTGGTCTACGCCACACTAAAGACATTGGCGCATGAGAAAAAAGAAAGACAGAATAAGAGACACAGAGTTAGTGAAATTAACCAGAAACTGAAATTTGGTCCTTGTGTGCTTGTTGTTAACTGAGTTATTAAAACCCTCAGAATCATTAAGATGGAAGACAGTGCTGTGAGATATTGCAAATTGTGGTATCGATCCGATACAAGGCAAATAATGCCAATACCAATAACAATATTTTTAACTATATCGGGGAAACCTGCCTGTCATGACTTATGAGATGAATTATAATGAATTTTCAAATTCCACGATCATTAAAATGACTGCTAAATCAGTTTTATTTCTCACAATAATTAGTTAATACAACAAAGCGCACCTTTCAGCTTTTCATGCATTTTGAAGCTGGGTTATCTGGAGACTTGGAATGTAAATGTGCCTGTTTCTAAAGAACTTTGGGTCAACCTTTGTTGTTAAATGTGCTATAAGATATAAATAAAATAGATCTGACAGCCAACACAAAGTTATACCGATACTAGCTCTGGTATCGATGCTGTCGATGTTTGAATCGATCTGCCCACCTTCAGTGGAAGATGTCCTACATGTTCATAAGTTCAGTTTACTAAGTTACAAATTCACAAATTTTTCATAGCTGACTGGCAGTGTGATAACACTGTTTTATATCAGCTGTATACTGCTTTAACTGCCTACGCACCTTATAAGCTCAGCCTCTCATTGGACTCATTACTGAAACCAAAATCTCAGCGGTTGATCCACAAGCTCATTATCACATGTTTTTGCAAGCACTATTATGAAGCATATATTTCCAGAACCCTACCTGTTTAAGAAGCTCCTTCAAGCTTTGAGTTGTCTTTGTTCACTGTAATAATAAGACCCGAAAAAAAGCATCCCGGTGTAACTGTTATAAACTCTCGCTGACAGCAGCTGCAGTTTTCTGCACAGACCAAACCTTTTAACACCTTAATAGGAGCAGGTTAAAAATATTGGATGGAATAATAGTAGCTAGCCGGTCGTCACGGCAAAGCTACGAGAGCGTCTCTCAGCATGGGCCCGAAAAAAGTTCTGTCAGCCGAGGAAGGAGACGATATTAAGAAGTCGCTGGAGTTTATGACAGAGGAGATTTCTACTGTCAAACTGCAGCAGAAAGCCATCCTGGACCTGGTCGAGGAAGTTAAGGCTCTCCGCATCCAGAACGCCGAGAAGGATCGGCGGCTGGCGTACCTGGAGAACAGAGTGGCGGATTTGGAGCAGTACACCCAGATGAACGATGTTATCATCACGGGGCTTCGCATCAAACCCCGGTCATACGCCCGGGCGGTCGCCACTGACAATGTAGGAGGGCCAGGAGAGGAAGATGTCAACTCCACGGAGCATCAAGTGGTTACCTTTCTACGGTCCAAAGGTGTGGAAGTGGATTATAACAACATTGAGGCTTGCCACCCTCTACCCCGAAAAAATGACAGTAACAAACCAGCCATCATTGTGAGATTTGCAAACAGAAAACAGAAAACAGCACTGTTAAAACAAGGAAGGAATCTGAAAGGATCCGATGTCTTCATGAACGAACATCTGATAAAAAGAAATGCGGACATTGCCAGGAAAGCACGTTACTTGAAGAAACAGGGAAAAATTCAAAATACATGGACCACCAACTGCAAAGTATTCATTAAACTCAATGGAACACCGGAACAAGCCAAAGTGTTGGTCATCAGAAATATGGAAGAGCTGGACAAATACTGAGGTCAACTTACTCTGGAGGTATGAATACACATGTGACGTGACACACAACACAACACATGGCACAGTCCAAAAGAACTTCATCTGCATCCGGCAACAATATCAACATAACTCATTGGAATTCTCTTTATGATAATCTGGAACTGAGAACATTTCGATACACAGACCATAATGTTCTAGACTTAGAAAAGGATATAGACCCGGAAAATAATTTCTTCTACAACATCAGCTGTAACTGCTGCTACTTCACTGATGAACAGTTTAAGCACACCATCAACACGGAAAATAAATTATCAATAATCCATTTTAATAGCAGAAGTCTGTATGCCAACTTCAACAATATAAAGGAATATCTAAATGAGTTGACAAATCCATTTGGAATTATTGCCATTTCTGAAACATGGATCAATGCGGAGAAAGGAATGGACTTTGGACTGGAGGGATATGAAGTGAATTTTGTAAATAGAAGGAACAAGAGTGGAGGGGGAGTAGCTGTGTATGTGGATAAAAACCTAAACTACAAGGTGGTAGAAAGTATGACAACTGTAATTGATAATTTACTAGAATATGTAACAATTGAAATTTATAAGGAAAAAGAAAAAAATGTAATAATTAGCTGTATATATAGAACACCTGGCTCTAGTATTCAAGTATTTAATGACTTCATAGAGGAAATATTCTCTAAAACAAATCAAAAAGTTATGTTTATCTGTGGTGATTTTAATATTGACCTGTTGAATCCAAAAAAGCATAAAATGAGCGACGAATTCCTAAACACTATGTACAGTTTGAGTTTACATCCTAAAATAACCAGGCCTAGCAGAATTACACCACATTGTGCCACCTTACTTGACAATATTTTCACTAACAATATGGAAAACAACATTGTGAGCGGAATATTAATTAATGACATCAGTGATCACCTACCAGTTTTTGCAGTTTATGACACTAATTATAAGAAAAATCAGCATGAAGAACAACTGAGATACAGACGTGTAAGGACAGAAGAAACTATGACTGCATTTAAGAACGATCTATTAAATCAGGACTGGGACAATGTGTACAAAGAAGCTGATATTGATATTGCATATGGCATATTTTTAAGAATATTCATGGAGTTGTACGATAAAAACTGTCCAACAATAAAAACAACAGAAAGCACAAATATTCAGATAGACCATGGCTCACTAAGGGTTTACAAAATGCATGTAAAAAGAAAAATACACTCTATAGGGAATACCTAAAACAAAGAACAAAAGAAGCTGAAAATAAATATAAAAAATACAAAAATAAGTTGACCAATATTATACGTGTATGTAGAAAGGAGTATTATAGTAAAATATTGAACAACAATAAACATAATATGAAAGGAATATGGGATGTTTTAAACGGTATCATTAAAAATAATTCTGGACAACAAAGTTATCCACAATACTTTATCGATAATGGCAATATTATGGAAAACACTGCTGATAAGGTCAACAGCTTTAATCATTATTTTGTAAATATTGGACCAAAACTGGCAGAACAAATTCCTGAGTCACTGCCATCAGTAGACTGTAGTGAAAACCTGATTGATAGGAACCCTAACTCAATGTTCCTCACATCAGTGGAGGAAAAAGAAATAATTGACATTGTACACATGTGTAAATATAAAACATCCACTGATTGTAATGATATTGACATGAAAATCGTCAAGAAGGTCATTGAAGGAATTGTAGGACCTCTAACATATATTTGCAACTTATCATTTCAGACGGGAAAAGTGCCAAACAAAATGAAAATAGCTAAAGTTGTGCCGCTGTATAAAACCGGGGATAGACGCCACTTCACAAATTACAGGCCTGTTTCTTTACTACCACAATTCTCCAAAATCCTAGAAAACCTGTTTAATAAACGATTAGACAAATTCTTAGATAAATATAAATTACTCTCTGACAGTCAATATGGATTCAGATCAAAAAGATCAACATCTCTGGCATTAATCGAATCAATTGAGGAGATTACGAATGCTATAGATCAG